>NC_020491.1:11992684-11993835 GCF_000184155.1 Fragaria vesca subsp. vesca
TTCATTATTGCTAATGTGAGTACATCGAGGTCTCAAATAGACAAAGGACGTCGATACAACGCCTTAGTACATATAACTTGGAACGAAAATCAATGTCTAGCCGATGACATCAAAGTCATGGGTAGCTAGAGCAGGATCTGAATCTTTGATATTCGCGATCATGAGGATGACGTTCTTGTCCTCATATTGATTTTTCATACCTTTTTGTATGCATTCACAATTTAAAGGAGCTTGACAATCTTGAACCAGTGATCCGAAGATCCACAACGGTTGCATTAATGTCATGAGCTGACGTGAGTAGTTTTGACAAAATAGTGTCTAGACCGGGAGTGTCGCTATTAGAGCCGGCAACACCTCCCCCTCTTTTCTAGACATCGGCACGACGTTTTCTGCCGTTGCCATGACCCATATTGTTGTCCCCACATTAGGGGATAATCTGAAATAAGTTATCACATTAGCGTGTATACAATTCCCGTTTGTATGATCAAAATCAAGTCTCGTTGGTAAT
Source organism: Fragaria vesca subsp. vesca (assembly GCF_000184155.1). Taxonomy (NCBI): domain Eukaryota; kingdom Viridiplantae; phylum Streptophyta; class Magnoliopsida; order Rosales; family Rosaceae; genus Fragaria; species Fragaria vesca. The sequence continues at coordinate 11,993,193 of NC_020491.1, forward strand.
TCCAAACCAACTTGGAGGACCTAGAGAACTTGATGATGATCGAATCCGCTAAAGATTATGGATCATGATGCCACAAAAGATCGTCGACAATATGTAGTCAATTAAGGTGGTAAGCAATCCACTTGACTAATAACTCAACAAGTAGAGTTATATGAACGTTTCGAGAAACGCTCCATGAGTGCATTCCATAGTACTTTTTTGTCATTACTTTTTGCACAGATTGCCATTGAAGGCTTTTGTCGATGTGGCGCTTTAAAGACTTTGAGCGCATGAGATGTGAAATCTCGGCATCTACGCTTGTTAGCCTGGGGGTCAAAACATGTGGTTTAATCCTTTCCAATGAATGGTTCCACAGATACCAAGCGAAGATCCGCCTTAGGCATCTAGTACGTCAAAACTCAAAGGAGCAGAATGTTACATTGCTCTTGCATACAAAACCAAGCTGTTATGAGACTCGATAGAGGTCACAAACGATGCTTTTAATGGTTTGTCCTTCGGATTGATCATACACAATCCGGAAAAGCCTCGAATTGATCAAACACAATTCGGAAAAAGGACCTCGGATTGATCAAACACAATCCGGTGAAAGGTCGGGGTTGGATCAAACACAACCCGGACAAAGAAACAAGAGTGATCCAACATA
>NC_020491.1:11995050-12007321 GCF_000184155.1 Fragaria vesca subsp. vesca
TATTAATTATATTAAATAACGGAATATTTCATAAATTAAGGACATTTTAGACAATTTAAGATGTGTATTATATATAATATTGAAATGAAAGACTTAATAGGTGGTATATTAAGGGGAGTGTATTGTATATGGAATTAGTGGAAGTTTTAAAGAAGTCTATAGAATTTGAAAGTCTAGGTGTATTCAATATTGACTTTTAAAAATCTATCAAAGTCTGGGTGTATTCAATTAGATTTTAAAAAATCATTATGAATTCCACCAAAGTTCAGAGATATTCAATTAAGACTTTTTAAAATGAATAGAAGTTCAGATGTATTCAAAATATCATTCATACTTATGGAATTAATAACTCATGGATAATTGTGGACTTTGTAGTGTAAATTACACACACACCAAACTCCAATATTTTTCCATCCACTAGAGCAAAGATTTGGAAAAGTCTACGATAGACTTTCTCTTTACATGTGAATAGGTTGATCCTACGATACATCATCTTTTTTTCTTTTTTATAATATTTTGTGCTATCAATGTTCTATTCTACCTATTCTTTTCAATGTTTTTTGAATGTTAATATTTTGTTGTATTTCAATTGTAATGCTTGGAACCCTCGATAACCTAAATGTTATATACTAACTCTTGATATTAGAACCACATGATCATATATTATTATATTAGCGTACATGAATTAAACTGTGAACATCTAATGTCTCACTTTAGAATACGTGTCTTTGGTTAACGTACAAGTATGCATGTTGTTAAGTTAATATAGTTTTTTTTGTTACTTATGTTTATGTATTTCAATCAAATATTACAACGGTATGCATCGAAATTAGATAGATGAGCACTAAACTTATAATCGGTGTCATTATATGTTTGTCATTGCATCTTTATTTTTTTTTCTTTTATGTAACTCTGTAAGTATTAAGAAATCTACATAAGTCATTCATATGAAATCTGTAGATTTCAGAAATCAGTTAAAGTCTGTGATTAAAAATCGATGGTTTTAAGAAATCAGTGAAAGTCTATGAACTTTTCAAAGAGTCTATAGACTTTTCAAAAAGTCAATTGATTAAAATAAGTCTGTATGAATCCAAATACAATACACCCCCTTAAGTAAAAATATGTATTAAAATATTAAAAATATGTATTTAAAATTTCTCTTAATCAAATCATAATTCTTCTATGATACACACACATACCATTAAACCAGAATTACCCAATTTTCGGTTCATGTCCTTGTTCACAAGACTCGTTTTTACTTATTTTTAAAGGAAAGGAAAAAGGAAACCAAAATGACCAAGAGTCGACAAAGCTGATGTGGGGGGTGCGTCGTCTCATCGCTGTCGTCGTCGTGTCAGATTCTCTGAGCTGATCCAAAAAAGCAGCACAGTCACAGCTCAGCCAACTCCAACTCTTCAATCCACAAACCAAACCCAGACGAAGACGGCACCCCCAACTAAACCAAACCGTGTGTCCGTGTCCCTTACAATGGCATTCCCGCAATTCAACCCAACCATCAGGGCCATTCTCGTAAACCCACTTCTTATACATAGATCACCATCTTATACATAGATCACCATTCTCGTAAAGCAAACACACACAGTTCCCTCCTCCAAATCTCTCATAAAGTCTACACCTTTGCATTTGTTCTGAGCACCAATCAAGCTCTTCAATCTTTCTCTCTGAGAATCTGAGGCTTTTATCTCATGGATGATCGTAAGGAGGTTAGTTCTTTATCTCATTATGTTTCTTTGGTTTTGTTTGTTTGGTTTTCTGAGGGAAGTTTGGAGAGTTTGAACTGTGATTATCAGCTTTTTGTGTGTTTTTTGGGTTGGTTTGGTTCAGAAATTAGAAACAAAGAGAACCCAAGTGAGGAAATGAGTTGAATTACATAAAGTTTGAGCCTTTAAGCTCAGAAACCATTGTGGATTTCACTTGTTTTCTGGATTAGCCTAATGGAATTTTCTTGGTTTTGATTGCTTATTTAATCTGTTTTGATGAGCTTGAGGCCTTGAAATTCTTGGATAATTATTGGTGTGAACAGTTAAAGTTGCTTTGATTTATGACTTTTGTCTTGTACAGTGATAGAAGTAATCATTCTTGTATTCAAAGCTTGGAAACAGTCAAAGACTACACCTTTTCTTTTGTTTTCTTTAATGTGATTTGAGGGTGTTGAAATTCAGTGGGTGTCACGATTAGTTTAGGCCGGTTTGGATCAGTTCAACACTTTGGAAAGAACGACTATTAGAGAATTTTTAGAGTTGAAATTCTGGGATTTGTTTGTCAGAGTATGAAACCTGGAAAATAGTCATTTAACAATCGGGCTACTTTCTTTATTCTTTACCTCATAAACCAAAATCCTACATGATATGGCCTTGCGATTTGACTCTGTTATGATTGGTCTTCCTGTGATTTTTTTTTTTTTATAGTTTTTTTAATTACAGTCCCTTCATGTAATTTTCAATTGTGTGGTTGGAAGTCTTAAATGGCTACTTCAATGAATTCTCATTACATGAGTCTCCTTTATAACTTGGGTTATAGAGTATCCAATTCTTTAACATGAATTTGGCTATTTTATGTTAACTCAACCAACATAGTCATTTGTTCCTACTTGAAAAAGGCTGTTTTTTGCTTATAGTCAACTGTATAGAGTACTGTTATAGGGTAATGCAGCTAATGTTATAGCTTCAGGTGTACCAAATAAGATATAGATCAGATATAAGCAGTGCATCTCTTATATGTACATATCTCACTCATGTGGATGGTCCCATTTCTTTGAGAGATGTGGCTACCAATGTAATCTGTAAATATCATCAAAATAGTTTAATTCTATCCTAAATGGTGAAGCACATTGTAATCTGGAATTTTGAGTATTTTGATGTAACTAATTAGATCGACTTTTTACTTGGTTTGACACAGAAAAATGCGCCATGGTTATCAGTGCCACAATTTGGGGACTGGGATCAGAAGGGCGGCCAAGTGCCAGATTACTCCCTTGATTTCTCCAAGATAAGGGAAATGAGGAAGCAAAACAAGAGAGATGTGTCCAGAGCCAGTCTTGGAAATGAAGAAGAGCTCATTGCTTCAAACACTACTAATGTGGGTGCTGCCCACAATGACATTCACCACCCTCATTACCATCAGAGCACCCACTCTCCAACTGTAAGATTCTTTTGCTTTCATTTCAGTGCTAGTTTGAAGTGATCCATATAATGTATTGAACACAACTATACAAGCAGTAGTTGGTCTGCTTATAAATGGAGAGATAATGTCCTTATGAACAATATTTATGAGAGATATGCATGTGGTTGCTCTGGTAGATGGTGGGGAAAGCCCTTTATTAAACAAGCTGACCAGACAATGTAGGTGAGCAGGTTGCTAGTTTGCAACTAGTTATATAGTATTGATAAGTTAAAGTATGGCATGGATTTGTATGATTAGTTAGCTGTAGAATCCAATCAAATTAAGTGCAACAGTGGGTTACAGGTAGGTTGATGATTGCTCCCTGTTTTTATCAAGCAGATTCTACTTAATGCGCTCTGGAATAAGGATAAGATAGAGAAAACGATAGTATTTCTGCTGTTGCACAGGTCATAGCATTAAACACTAGATGTGGTCATAGATTTTATCCAATTTATTACTTTTGTAATGTGTTTATAGTATGATTCCAAGTTTTCATACGTTGGTGCTCTCAGCTTGTTGTGCTGTCTTGATGATTTTATTTTCATTTACAGAAAGAACTGTTAAACTTTAGCCAAATTTATTATTTTGAAACATTCCCAGGATGATTACTAAGCTAAAATGGATATATACTCTGTTTCTGGGGGTTAAAAGCTTTAGATACTGGGTATGGATCAACTCAGGTCATGGGCATAAATAATGCTGATACATCTGTTTGGTTTGTGATAATCATAAAGGAGATCTAATTCTATACTTAATTTCTTGATGAGAAACCCATAATGGAGGGAATCATAGAGTTGTCAAATTTATAGAAATGATTAAGAATGTTCCTGTGTATATATTAAGGTCACACTCGATTCTAAAAGTGGTTGCACATGCATAAGATGTCCAGGGCCATATAAAAATAATGGGCAACTAAAGAAACAAGAGAAAGATATTCTGTGAATTTTAGGATAAGAATTTATGAGTGATCCTAGATATCTACACACATGACCAAGTGAGGCACATGCCAGCACTGGCTATCTTTGGCAATGTAATTTAATATTAAATCATAGGCAATTGATGATTTCATTTTGTACTCCAGGAATTAAAGAAGATATTATTGTCTGTGGATCAATACACAAGATATTTTGGTTGTCTAATTGATGAGCTATTTATGCAGTCATCCATAAGAGTTTGGTAAATTAAATAATATAGGAATCTTTCGCATAATGTTTCTTTTGGTATCCATGTAAATGATAGCTTGATTGCCCCTCTTCATGTATAATGTTCTAACGTATAATGTCGAACTTTCATATGCCCAGTAATGATGAACTCTCCTTGTTTAGCCCCTCTTCATGTATACTGTTCTAACTTATAATGTCAAACTTTCATATGCCCAGTAATGATGAACTCTCCTTGTTTAGTTAATATTGAGCTCTACTTATTGATGAAAAAGATCAGTTCTTTGCTTGCTTTTGTTCATACGACTATATTTTAATTTTTCTGTATTTTTTGTTTTTGTTCAAATAGGCTCGACGTAGCATATTCAGCTACTTCAACTGTTGCGTGAAAGCTTGATGCTGCAGCAGACATAGGTTTGAGAGACGACCCTCCATCTCCTTGTATCTCTTCAACTGTTTCTATTGTTAATCACATCTTTGTCTCACCTCAACCTCTCATTTCGTTAGGATAAATGGATGTGATGTATTGCTGGATTTGGTTATTAGCAATCTCTCAAATTTTATTTTCCTCGTGCTTATGCTCTCTGCAACAAACCCTGTAGTAAATGGTTTGTAGAGATTAAGAGGTTAACCTGAAAGTTTTGGCTTGAATATTTCAGCTGAAAACGAATGTTAAATGTTTGACGGCTAAATACTAAACTTAAGTCGCATGATCGTCCGTCTATCTATCTATCAATCTATCTATCTACATACACTCTTCTTCACTAATGGTTAGGTGCATCTTTTATATGAAAGAAAAATGCTAACTTCAGATTAGTCTTACGGTTTGGAGGCTTAGCTACTAGTGGATTTCTATGCTCAGATCAAGACTAGTCGGGTTGAACAGAACATCCTATGATTCATATCCAACTGCTCTAATTGCACTTTCCTAACAGACACTCTTCTTCACTAGCACTTGGGACTTGGGTGCATCTTTTATGTGAAAGAAAAATGCCAACGTCAAATTTGCCTTACGGTCTGGAGGCTTAGCTACTGGTGGATTTATATGCTCACATCAAGTACACTAGTCGGGTACAAAATTAAACCGACTCCATCCATCAGTTGAGACCATCTCGGCCAGATTTGGAGCTTAAGACTTTAGGAAGTTTGTTTTCTGACGTACAAATTGATGTACTGATGCGGTAATATACTGGGACTTTTTTCTTGATGTAGAACACACTCAAAATTGGTGCTAGTGCGCAGTTAGGAACTTCATCTGGCAATCTCATTACCAGGCTCGTATGTTTTCAAATCTCATTCGACGATGTTTGTATGCCTGCAATTCGTGTACCCACAAACTAGAAGCAAGTATATCTGCAAAGGCGCAAGCTCAGTTGGAGATGCACAAGGGGTAAATAAGCCCTCTCGAGCTTCCCATCCACAACGGTCAATCATCCCACACCATACCAAAACGAACAAGACATCCAGACTGCAATCCTGACTGAAGATAAATAAAGGCAGATAACATACGAAATATGAGGAACAAGGAAAGATATCTATTCGGAATGTCTAAAGTTCAAGCTGCAGTGAGCCAGTAATGCTGGTCTGGCTCACTGGCACTTCCTCTGAAGTGCAGAACTACATGGAATTTAGTTGATGGAAGACAACGGTATCTTAGAATAAGCAGTCTGCCAACGGCCAACCTCTCACTTTACACAAAAAAGATGAATTACTATTAATTATCTTGATAACGTTGATCTAGAGAGAGACTGAGAGCGATGTTCCATAGAAGTGTTACATGGGTGTGAAATAGTTTCTTGACATCAAGATGAGATTTTTAAGACAAAATTAGATAAAAACCCAAAATACTAGATCTCTTTTAAGATAAACCCATACATATTTTTCTTTCATTTTACACCCACTCCATATAAGCAAACTTACCAAATAGAGCAAATGTCTATAATTAATATATTTATTCATTTTTCAGTTTCTTTGATTTGCCCTTCATATGGTAGAAAACTAAATTTAATATATTTCTCAATTTTAGCATCAATTTAAAACTCAAATACTGAGCTAAAATTTAGTTGGATTTAACTTTGTCATAATCAATTACATATTTAATTTCTTACCTTGTTATTACTAACTTGAATGTGTATATATATATATATATATATATATATGTTATATACAGAAGTATGTCATTTGTAATAGAATGATTCTTTTCATTCCTAAGCTCACATTTGGTGTCTCTTTATATTGTCGAAAAATGTCTAATTGTAAGGTACATGTTCTTGTTCTTCGATTAATTTTCTTCTTTTTAGGTATATTATTATATCATTTCCAATCATGATCGAGAGAACATTTTACTCTCAACTACTTACATTTCTAATGTACCTATCAAGTAAGGCATGATATGATGATATACCTATAAAGAAAAAATCCAAAATTGGGTTTAGGGTACAGGGTATAGGGGTTTAGGGTACAGGGTATAGGGGTTTAGGGTATAGGGTATAGGGTATAGGGGTATAGGGGTATAGGGTATAGGGTTTAGGGTTTAGGGTTTTAAAAATCAAGTTCTTTGACAAATTAGCTAAAATGGTTTTTCATCATAAAAATCCACATGTCAAAATTTGAATAGAAGTGATGGCCACGTCAGAAGAGAAATTTTAAAAATTAACCACTTTTTGGTCATCAAGATGGTTTTCAACTTTTTTTCATTTAGTTGAAAACTAACCATTTTACAAGGTAAATAGTCTACTATGCCCTTATTTAACTACAAGGGGAAAAAAACAATTTAGCATTTTAGCTGCAATGCTTGACTCAAGGGTTTTCGAACATCTTAAATTCATAAGAAACGAAACCATCTAAAAATCTAGGTACAATACCTTTTTCTGGCTCATATTCAAATTTAGTGAATGAGTCACTGCTAGCCCGAACATCGGGGGTTCATCCCCGGTCATCTGACCTAGGGTCATCCCAACAAATTAAATCTAATTTAGGATTCTCACTGGAACAGAAGCCTGACTCTGTGACTCAGTTCCATCATATCTAAACATCAGATTTCAGTCCCCGAGGTCTCCTAGTTCTAACCTAATTTTTAGAATGTATCAGCATTTTACATAAAAAAGTTTGTATTAAATTCACGAAACTGTTGATAGCAATACAAATGGTGACACATGATTCTTGTTGTATTGGCAATAACTAATATAAAATGACTTCAAACTGAAGACAAGGTTGAAATCAAGTCCTGGGTGCATCGTGCATGTAACACATGAGAAGCTTCACATTAAAACTACAAAATGATACAAGTGCATGCATATCCAGGGTCCGATCACCTTGAATATAATTAAACAAAACTTCAAGTCTTCAAATTGCAGTAGGCGGACGACTTAACATCATATCTGCATCTGGATTGGAAGCTATCTAGTTCGTTTGCAATTAAGGGATCTAACAAAGTAAATTGTTATTTTCCCCTTGCAGCTAAATAAGGGCATAATAGACTATTTACCCTGTAAAATGGTTAGTTTTCAATTAAATGCAAAAAAAAAGGTTAAAAACCATCTTCATGACCAAAAAATGGTTAATTTTCAAAATTTCTCACGTCAGAAGCCATATGGTCATACGGTAACACTGTAAAATTTCTTCATTTTACTCTAATAATAAGATATCTTATTTATATTATATTCTACCTTATGTATAAATCAAATAATGAATTCTTTTCACCTAGATTTTTTTATAAAAATAAAGAAAACTACATGATTCTTGCAAATTAATTGAAAAATGTTAGTGTTAGAAGAAAAACTCATAATCAAGGTATTTAAGACAACATCAATTAAGCTTATTTATTATGTTTATATGTTATAGTTGAATGGTGACAATTATGTAAAATTTAGAAAAAATAGGACATAATATGTATGATAATTGATACATTTTAGATGTCTATCAAATATGAATATCAGATGAGTTTAATTTAAAACCATTCTTTAAAATTAGGTGTATATGAAAATCCCCCGATTTTTAATCATGAATATTGATTGGAACCAAAGTGTCAATCAGTGACTTTTGGTTTTCATCAAACACTCCCCAAAGCACCACCGTCGTCCGTCAAAGACTATCTTGGTCATTCCAATGATTCTTCTTTGTTTTTGAATGATAGGATTCCTAATGAGTCTTCTAGAGGCTCTTTGACATCGTAAACGCTCAAAGACTTTGGTCTGTGAAGCACTTTCTTCTTAGAAAAACTCATACATGCTAGCTAGCTGATGATGTGGGGGCTTGATGAATATCATACCTAACATGCAGTGTTGCAATACAAGAATTGAAGCAAGCAGTTTGAGTCCAAGAGAAACTCATCTCAAATTCAATCGTGAAGCAAGTTCGACTATATACAAAGCGAGCAAGCGACACAAGAAGACCAAAAAAAGCGACACCAGAAGACACGCACAACTCCAGAAACACAACCATCAAGTTTTTACTTTCTTTTAGTTCTTCAGGTAGAATGCTCTTCTAGCCACCTAGTATCGGTTTAAATTTTTCTTTACTGCACCTTGATAACAATGTTATTTACTCGCTTTTAGTCCCTTTACTAATCATTTTTCATTACTTACTTAATATTTGCTTAATTCATAATGCTATTTACTAATCATACTCTCAGAACATTGCTATTAGTCTAGACAATTCGATTAGTTACGAATCTACTTTCATTGTTAAGAGCTTTTGTTTGGATCCAGTTTGACCTAGACCCTGTTTCTAGACGTTGTGATGAACTGTACCGAATTCAAGTCAACCGAATCCAAATAAAAGTAACAAGGAGAGTAGTAGCAATGATAGGAGTACGAGCAGTAAGTAGCAAAATGAAGTAAGCAAAGCATGAATAAGCGAATAAACTTAAACAACCAGGAAAAGAAAAGTAACGAGCAATGGCTAGGCTAAGAAGTAAACCGATTAAAAGCGAGAAAATATGTAACAATTGCTCCCAAAGTGCAGTAACAAACAATTTAAATCGAAACTTAGTGGCTTGCAGAGCTAATGAACTGGAAAGAGAAAACTTGAGGGCTTGTGTTTTTGGAGTTGTATGTGTTCGTCTTATAGAGGGTTAGAGACTAGCTTGCTACATATGCTTTTTATGAATCCAAATCTTGTGCTCTTCTTTGAAACTTCTCTGATAATAGAAACTGTATCTTCATGTGATTGATGTGATGAATATCGGACGAGGTAGTAGTGTTCCTTAAGTTAGAGTCCTCATCTAACTATGATCAGACTTGGTTCAATAGGCCACGCCCTCTAACCTCCATGTCTTCTACACTGATCTACTTCAGTTCTTCATGCACGACTCTTGCATGTAAACACAATTGATAACTCGTAACATGTTGCCAACAATTGCCAAGTTGGATTAGATCCGTATATGTGTATAACCTTGAATTCCCTTCAAGGGCTATGATTTGATGAAATGAATGTAAGCACTTAGTCGTTGCAATTGTTTTCAACCAAACAAGCATACTCAATCACGTTTAAACCAGAAGAGAATTCCTACTCCATATAAAACGCAAGTTGGAACCCTTATTCTGGCAAGGAACTCTTCGATCTCCTTGTCGATTTAGGTCTATCTAGTGCCATATAGTCTCAGACTAGTACGTTCTTCAAGGCGCTTCAGGCTAGAATGTCCACTACTGAGACCGTCGTCCATTTCCTTACGAGCAGGGTACGCCAAGAGACAGATCTACCACCCCTTAAATGACTATGAAATCCCAAGAAGCATGTTTCTGATCGTCTCTACAAGCCTATTTGGAAACTGTCGGATCGATGCTCCGAGAAACATTACTTGAGACCAACTGCAGATCATCACAGACAACGAGCTTACTCTCCCTCGCTCGAGTATCCTTAAAGATGTCCGCAGACTTGCATCGATCACTTACCATCATTGTCCACCCTCAAGGAAAAAGCAAGATAATTCATGTAAATCTTCAAGGTGAACTATCCTAGTTCAATAAGAACGTTTCAGAACCTGGAAAAATGCGGCAATGAGGCAAAGGCATAGCAATGAGGCGTCCTTTATTTGCGAATTGCGATAACCCCAGCAAAGAGTAGGGGGCAAAGAAAGCTTTTTGGTGGAGGCTGGAATGGCCCCAATCCCTAATGAAACTCCCATTTAAGGAGCAATATATGGTATGGCTATTATAGGAACTCATGAAGTGGAGCAAGGCAAATACCCCAAGTTTTTTCTGTCAAGAAAATAAAAACCCAAGTTGTTGCTAACTCATATCAACGAACTACAGATCATAATAAGAAAAGTTAGATGGTTCATTTCATATACGCGCAAGTATTTCAATCTCATAGTAGACGATATTCATTAGTATCCACAGAGAACATACTACCCAGAATAGCTTGATCACAAAAAAGGTGCAGTAAGATACCCTGATTAAACTTAACAAGCCGCCTTAAACTTTGCCTACCCTTACGACTAATAGAACTTACAAAAAGAGTGCTGTATACTCTGAAAAGTACAAGCGATGAGTCTCAAAAGCTGTAGTCCCATAATCGAGATCATGATGCGAAGGTTGCACAATTTCTGAGTTCCTGCCGCATCACACCTTTTTGATGATCTGAACAACATCCTCATCTTCAAGCAGATGCTCCTGTTGCCAAACCAATACAACACACATGCATCTTGATTAACACAAGGAATATTTATTAACAGTAATAAATTGATTACAAGCAAATGGAAGAAATGACATGCTGAATCAAGATAAAAACAACCTTTCCAACTCTTTGGGGCTTGTGTTTCGCGCTAGACCCCCAAACCAGAGCACTGCAACAAGAAAGTGCAGTGTTATTTTTCATGACTGAAACCCTTAGCCAAAAGTAAAACGGCATCAAGTTTGAAATTTGTTATGAACGCAGAAGTATATATCAACATGAAACTGTAGTTTCCATAGAAGGTAATGAGACAACTTCAGAAAATATCTTTTCCTATTGCTAGAGTATTATCAGCGAGAAAAATAATGGAACTGGGAAATTTTAGGAGAGGGTACTTACTACTTGAATTGTTTGATGAAATCTTTATGAATTCGCTCACAGAAATCCTCAACCGTCCTCGTCTTAGATGATAGGATCACAGGATCTTCATAATCTGGATTCATCCCTTTAGGTTTCGTGTATATGCGAGTTAAATTGAGATACTCCCATATCTTCTCCAGCAAACCATCAAGGTTCCACTCTAGGTGAGCACTGCAGGTGAGTCATGGCAAATGCAATTATAAGTAAAACTAATAAATAGTAATGCCAGATTTTTATGAAGCTGCACAATTCAAGTCCAATTAACAGATGATTACGATCTATAACTATCGACTTAACTCATTAAAGATAAATTATTCCTTAATTTTATAATTTGTATACTGACAGTATAGATGAACACCAAACCTGGTGCTTAATACTAAGTACAATGCTTAATATAAGTTATGAACACCAAATATAACAAGGTCTTTTAATTACTACTAAATTACAATGCTATAGAAAATTTCTAATATTTGACACATAGTAGAGTTGTCAAACTTTGCAAATGTTCTCTTTCAGAAACTTTTGGAAACTGGGCCATTTTCTCCAGCAGACGTTTGATAGTCATTAAAGCTTCAAGATACTAATTAAAACACCAAGTTCAACTCTTCAAGGAGAAACTAACATTCAATATCTTCTTAATTTCAAAATTAGAGTAAAATAATAGTTTTCATTGTGGAATTATCAAATTCGGTCATACAGTATCAGTTACCTGACTGGACAGTAGTGAGGAAGTTTATCCAAAATCTCAAGTTCTTCAAGAGTAATCTGATCAATCTTGTTCACAGCATAGATGCAAGGCATGTATACCCTACTGCCTTCAATTACATCTATGAGATCATCGGCAGTTGCATCAAACCTAAGAGTGATATCAGCATTGTGAATTCTATATTCAC
>NC_020491.1:12007814-12023645 GCF_000184155.1 Fragaria vesca subsp. vesca
CTCTTTCTCAATAAGTCGTTTGTGCGTTATTGGCTTTATTGCATCTAGAACAATTATAATGCAATTGCATGTCCTAGCAGTACTGATAACCTGGATGTCATGAAAGCCAAATGAACACAAACGAAAACAAACTCAGAAGGGATGAAAACTTTTTGGGTATCCTAACAATACTATATCAGGTATATATCAAGTTCTCAACCCTCAAGCCTTCATTATTGCAAATATAACAAAACATATCGATGTCCTTCATAAGGAAATCTATATATATATACACCACAGGGAGTTTTTATAAAATATATTGGTTAGTATCTTTGTATTTCATATCTATAAACATCATTTTTAAGAGAACAACCAAAACCCTATCTTTCTGGTAGCAATGAATACATGATTAAGAAGACAGTGTTCAACATTTGTTTGTTTGGCAGTTTTTAGTGAATTCCTTTAACCACAAACTGTACTTCTTTTGCATGAGCAAATGAGGGCTAAAGGGACCAGAGTGGGCTCCGGTATAATTACGTCAGGGATCTTTCATATGGAAGCATTTAATTCATATAAGTGATTTTAGTTTTAATTCTTTCCATTCTCCCTTCATCTATACTTCTGTTTTCCTCATTTCTCTCATCTCTTCCCGTTTACTTCTTTACTAGGGGGATGAAAAGATTATAGGGGGTCAGCGATTATAGGCATCATAAACCGAAGTGGTTATAATAAATAATTACATTAAAATTTATCATATATGGACTTCTCAAAATAAATGTGGGATAAATTCCACACGTTACCTGTCTTCCTCTACCCTTACCGTCCTTTGCACCCTCAATAATTCCAGGGAGATCCAACAGCTGCAAGTATTGAATGAGAATTCCAACAGTTAAAAGACAATAATAGGGGAACCCCATGAGCCTGTCTCAACAAGGGAAAAAGGAGTGACATGATTCCAAAAAAAACCTTTGTCCATGCATTTTGAAAGTTGAAGATATGCTATCAAGGCGTGATCCAACTAGTCTAGAAAATTACTGATATAATATAAGTGTGTGTGTGTACATCACCACCTAACATGTTAAGTTGTAAATGGTGGATACCAAGAGAGGCACAGCCCCGAGGCACAGCCCACTCATAAACTATAAAATTGTTGAAGCCTACATGTGTGGGTTGCATATCTATTAAAGATGTACAGATGAGGTATAAATAATGTTTTAGATGCAGTTTTGCTACAAGGATATGACGAGAATGACTTCTGAAAAGCTTAATATAATAACCATGAATATGAAAAAGAAAAGGTAACACAAATCTAGATAAACATTTAGAATACTTAGCAGCCAACCCCAGCTTTTAACTTCAACTTTGGTTCACCATTCACAAAAATCATTTCCTTGGTTTCAGTGAAAATATAGAAAATCAAAATACAAGCAGAAAAACATTGAGAATTCGCACGTTTGTTGTCAAAACTCCTCTAATATATTGAATTTTCTAATTTTCTAACTTGGGTTGGGTGATTCATGAAACAAAACCTGTCTAGATTTTTGAGTTCTAAAAATCATGTTATAAGAATGGGAACTTGGGAAGCTTATGTTGAGGAAAATTTATATCTACAAAAGCACGATTAAAGGTATGAATGTCATATGCATGTCGACAGTTGACACAAACACAATTCATATACAAGACAATCAGACAGTTAAAAACTGCATGATTAGTTTCTCTTTCTAGAATATAGATTATTATAATCAAATCATAACAGGTCAAACATCACCAAATATAATAGAAATACTACCTGAATTTTTGCACCTCGATAGACAATCACACCTGGAATGCAAGTCAAGGTAGTGAATTCATAGGAAGCAACCTGTTAAGATACACACCACACAGCCTTTAGAAGATCAAGAATTTTAATAAAGAGGATATTTCATAACCTTTGGTCACCAATATTGTATGCTAAGGGAAAAATCTCACACAGTAAGCAAGCTTGTAAGTTTCATCACTTACATACACATTAGTCTCAAACAGAGGAATAAATCTAACATAGAAGTTGCAAAAGATCCAAATTACAAAGAACCTCACAGGAGGAGGCCTAATGTTTGTTCAAATCAATATGTATGTGAAAAAGTGAGACTGAAAGTATTGACCACCATTTTCATCATTGGGAGAAAAGCTTTAGCATAAACTGAAACCAATATGAAGGGATGACTCCTAACTTAGGATTCCATGCTTATAGTAAAGCATTTTTCTTTTGGAGGGGAAATAGGAAAATGTGGGGAGTTGTGTAATCTCTGAACCACTCTATCAAGTACCAAAGCAGTACAACTCAGGAGTAAAACGATTGAACTTTTAATGACTGAGATAACTAGATCAAATTCTATAGATATTGAAATCACAAATAACTTATGCCAGGAATAGTTGCATGCAAAGGAGTTCCTTCAATTGCTAAAGTAATTTATCTCTGAGAAGAATATTCACTTATCCAGCATGACTTTCAAACACTTATATTAATCAAACAGATTTATGCAGACGTTATATGAAAATCTCCAGTAGATTGAAATCCCTAGACTGACAGCTACAGCTTCTAAAAAAACAAAAGTTTTGGAACAAGAACCTAAATATGAAAAAGTACAATATGGTCATCAAACACCAGGCAAAAAATCCAGCAGATTGCATAGAAAGTTATAAGTCGAATCTGGCCCAATTAGAGAGACATGTCCAAGCAGTTAAACATTATAAGTGATCTCAATCAAATTTTATAAGCTTCCACTGTATATACACAAAAAACTTAATGTACCAAAAAGATTTGCATAGAGTGAGATAAATCAACAAAACTCTACCTCTGAAAAAGTCCCAGTCAGTTTATTCAGTAGAGTAGATTTCCCAACAGAAGGGAAACCCACCAAGCCAACCCTTGCATCTCCACTTTTAGTGACGTCAAAACCTTCACCAGCACCACCACCACCTTTTGTTGTGGGCTCAAGTAGGTCTCTCCTTAACTTTGCAAGTTTAGCCTAGCAACAAACCAACGAATAACCAATAGTATCAGGATCAGTTCTCAAAGAACCATAAATGAAAAAATCACTGTAAAGAAGACAATTAAACTCACCTTCAGTAAACCCAAGTGATGGGCAGTAGCCTTGTTCTTTTGAGTCCTGGCCATCTGCAATTAAAAAAAAACATATTAGTACTCTAATTGAATCACAATAGAGAACTTCCAGATGCAATATAGCAAAAACAACCTAGCACATATCAAACAGAAATAAATCAAATAAAATAAAAAACCGGAGTTACAGATATTCAGTAATCAATACAATCAAACTGAAAATGTGAAATGCTTATCAGGTAGGCACACTACTAGGGGGTCCAGCAGCAACCAAATCAAACAAACCGAAATCTGTTTGTTCTAAGTTTTATGTTGAATATAACAATCAGTAGCGCTATTAATTCAACACGAAAAACAAAAGCCGTAATCAACAATTTCAATCGTCTGTTCTTGTTTTCCTTGATTTGATTTCACTGATGGAGTCTAAATCCAATCCAGCTTAAGAATGATCACTACCTATGCAAATTTTCATCGTTTTATTCAATTCTATTTTACTTTTTTATTCGAATTGAATTCTCAACCATCTGAACTAAGCTAAGCAAACACAAAACTGAATTAAGCCTCATAATCTCGAACGCGATTTTAATCTCGCTTTAAGCCCTAAGCGTCCGAAAATGAAGAGCTAAACAGGTGCTAATTTCTTTCGATTTTCACTGACTATCACGGAGCTTAGATTCCTAGGGTTTCTAAATTCGCAGATAAAGCGCAAGAGAGATTGCGGCGATAGGAAAAGAGTGTACCTCATCTTCGATGTCCTTGATTTTCTGCATTAGAGTCGCCATTGTTGAAGCCGACTAGCTCACGGAGAGAAACGTGTGTTTAGTAGAGGAGTACGGAACGGTTGTGATCGAAGAGTGACGATTCTGCAGTAGTGTGCTGCTCTTTTAGAGAGAGAGAGAGAGAGAGAGAGAGAGAGAGAGGATGAAGAAGGCGCTAGAAAGAAAGAAATGCGGGGTTGTATTGTTAGGGTTAAATTACACTTAGACACCCCTCCAATACCGGTAATTGTTTCACCGCGATAAATAGTTTTTGTTACGTTACTGATTTAAGAAACAAAACAAAAAAGAAAAACTAAAAACTTTAGTAGCTACAAACTCGTCTTTTATGATCCTAATATACATTCAGTTCCGGAATAACAATGCCGAAATATCTAACCATAAAAGACTGATAGAGCCATAGATAATGTTGAAGGCTTAAACACAGATTAGCAGAAATCAAGTAGTTGTCTTCTTCATTTTCGTGTTCGAGGTAGAGCTACCACCATCTTCAGCAAAATCCATCACATTCCTCCTAGCAACCTAATTGTTGGGAGGTTGCCAACCACGGACAACTTGGAAAGAAGGGATCGTTCTCTGTATTCAAGGTGTTATATGTGTAATACTCATTCTGAGCCGATTCATCACCTCTTTTGGGTTTGTCTTATTGCGGCAGATTTATGGGCGTGGGTTTTTGGATTATTTAGACTTCACCCCTCGACAGCCACGAAGGTGAGTGATCTATTGGATGTAAATTTCGTTACTACACCCTCCCATTCCTCTAAAATCCTTTGGTTCATCACAATCTGCAATATCTTTTGGGGTTCTCGAATTGTCACAAGTAAGGCCTTCGGCTCCCCGAATCACTCTAGTCTTTTGAAAACCTCCACTAGCCTAAATAGGTAAAGGTTAATACTGATGGTTCTTATCATAATCATTTAAATGTAGGATATGGCAGTATTTTTATTCTTGGGTGCTTTTGCAACGAAGGTTGAAGTGTCAAGTGCTTTGAGGCTGATATTCTTGCGGTAATTGAAGCGGTAGGAATTGCTCTCTCAAAAGGTTGGTTAAATTTATGGGTGGAGGTTGACTCAATGATTTTGCTCACTTATTTCAATAATCCAAATCGAGTGTCTTGGAGGTTCTTTATTAGATGGTTAGACTGTGTTCAGAGAACCATGCTATAATGAATTTTAGATTAACTCACATCTATAGAGAAGGAAATTTGGTGGCTGATCAGTTGGCTAACTTCAAAGCTTTTCATGATGGGTCGGCATGGTGGGATGATTTGTCTTAATTTTAATCTTCTGGGTATGGTTGATGTATTCATTATTTACTATGTTTTTATACCTTTAAATCTTGCTATGTTGTCATGTAATTTAGTTCAATTTTACTTAGTTTGTCATTTTTCAGGTTCAAAGAGCAAAGAGAAGCAATTGGAGCATGAAGGATTGAAAGAGCATAGCAATCCTGATTCTGAGCAGTTAGTCTCTACAGATCAGCCAACTTCGCCGAATCACTGAGAGCAGTTCAGATCAAATCAAACAACGAGCCACATATGTAGAGAAAGCCCTGAGTATCTACTTTCTGGAGAATTTAGCGGTTTGTGATTTCAATATTTGTGGAGAGAGATATAGCAGTTTGAATGAAGGCAACTCAAGATGGACTAGAATGTGCAATGTCCTACTTCAAGCTCATGTGTAGAAGCCAATTGTGCATAGAAGATTCAGAGGAGATTCTAGCATCATCATGGACGTCATGAAAGCTCAAATCCATGGAATTATAAGAGTGCCACATAATCATCCAAGTCAAAGAAGAACAAAGAATACCTATTCAAATTGGGAATTGAGTCTTATATGTAAGAATCTTATTGGACATATCATATAATAATAAAGTTAATTTACACAATAATTATGTGATATCTTGTAAATGAAACAAAGAACCATATATGCAGTAAATCGGTAACTATGATATTGTGATTAATATTATAGATTATGAGCCTAACTAAAGATATTATACATGTCTTAAAAAGTATGAAATCAAGTGACTTAACCATTAAGGAGGTGCATATGGTAAGTGACATATTCTCTATGATAGGTGGATTTTGTCACTTAGCACCTATCTAAGTCAAGGTCCCTGTTCTCCCAATACCTACATGTTCGTAAAGTAATCTCTCCCCATTGAGAGATAGAACAGACAATAGTTGGAGAGAGCAAAAAACTTTGTCTTTCCCAATCATTGCAAGAAGACGATGGACGCCATATGTATATACTCTTATTCATAGAGGCATATATATACTTTGTATCTCTATCACTATTGTTTCTACCTCTTCCGTGAACACGGGACGAGAGGCCGAATCCTTCGCTCTGGGTCCTGTAACTGCACAAGCAACAATGCGTCAGGAGTCGGGACTGGGATGGCCCAGTCTTTGACTCTCCGATGCTTAAGTCAGCGTTTGATTGCTACTTGTAAAGTATGGGAGTATGGGAGGAGTATTAGAACTTACCTCTTTTGGGAATTTGTGCCTGTTTTATAGGCTAGTGTTGGGGGTTTTGTCATTAGTTCCCGATGTGAGACTGTTTCGTGGTACTGTTCAGTCCTTTCCCTTTGAGGGACGTTTAGCTGCTTCAGAGTGGGTTTGGCATGTGTATTGCTGTTATGTTCCCACTCTTTGGGTATCCACAGAAGGTCTGTCGGTGATGGCTTGGCCGGAATGGCCTCCGGCGAGTGGGTAATAACATGTGTTTTGGCTATGTATTAATAAGTCCCCAAGTCCCCAGTCCGAGAGAGCTCTTAGGTGGGGAGTTATTTCCAAGTTATGCCGAGAATGTCTTACCTAAGAGCTGGAGGCACGGTGCCGAGTCCCCAAGTCCCCACGCGAGGGTCGTGAGGTGGCTGGGGTTATGTTCCGAGAACTCGGTACAAACCTTTGTGTCATATCTCACGTGTGTCATAAATGGCCAGTTTATGAGGAACACGTGGTCATTTATGGCGAGTGTTAAGGTCGTAACGGTTTCGTTTTTTTTTTTTGTAACGTGTGCGTAACTGACGAGCATGCGTGGGATCGTGGGGCGCGTCTTAAATGCGCTGCCTGATCGTGGTCGACGTGGTTATTCCCTGACCATTGAGATGGGGGAGATCTGGACGGTCAATGTTAATTTGAACGCCTATAAATAGGGCTGGAGAAAACAGAAGGAGGGAGTTTGCATTTCGAAAACAGAGGGACTAGGGCTAAGAGAGTGTGTTGTTCGGTTTGTGAAGGGAGTCTTCGACGAACTGTGGATCAAAACTGGGGAACATCCAATTTCATCCTCGATCGATTGGGTGTGAGCGCTCGGCTATTTGCAACCAACTCCACTGCCACTACACGAATCCAATTTTTCAAGGTATGAACTTGTCAATTCTTGTTCTGGGTTCTGGTTTTGCTTTATTTCAAATTGATAGGGATAGTTTGTGTGGATTTCGCTTCAGTTGTGACTTTGCTAGGAGAGTCTAGAGTAGGGGATTGAATGGTTTGTTATCGGGTTAGCTAGGGTTAAGGTAGCGAGAGTCTAACATGTGAGGATGTAGGGTATGACAGATCCGGTGGGGGTGTCCAACGAGGAGATTGTGATTCTCTCTAGCTCAACTGATCCTGATTTGGATACCTTGCACCAGTGGAAGGAAGAAGTGAATTACCTTATGGCGGGGGTTGCCCTTGACTTAGGGGAGGGCATTCCCGTTACGGATGTTGGGTCTCACGTGTCCTCGTTTGACCCTCTATTGCAGGAGGTAGAAGAGTTTAGCATGGTGAGATCTCGGGAGGATGACGAGTCTTTTTGGGATCCTCCTGGCGAGAGTATGACATCGTCAGAATTGAAGGCACTCCGGGAGAATTGGAGTATCCCCAAGGAGGTCTTGTTGCGGCCTCTCAGGAGGGGTGTTAATTTTTGGGATTCCCCGGACAACTTTACACTGGTATACGAGTACCAGCTACGATGCGGGTTGATGTTCCCGCTATCCCCGTTTATGCAATACACTTTAGCGTGTTTGCATGTCGCCCCGGGGCAAGTTACCCCTAATATGCTGCGGCAGATTCTAGGAATAGGGGTGTTTTTCCATTTGCTGGGGCAATTGTTCCCCAACTGTGAAGAATTCAATGCATGTTGGCACATGGCCTACTGTGCGAAGAAGGGCAGCCGGGGTTGCGTGACTTTGAAGTCCTGGGGGAAATTCAAGATCTTAGTGGAAGACTTGCCTACCTCTACGAACGAGGGTTGGCGAAGGAAGTGTTTTCTCGTCGGGGATCAGTGGTAGGAGTGGCATGGGCATCCCTTCCGGGCACCCGGGGCTTTCCAAAAAATATGTATCGTTTTTTGTGTCTCGTGTTTTCTTTCTGTTTAGTCTGTTCTGCTCCTGCTGATTGCTGACTTTGTGTAGTGCTCCAAGAGTATAATTTAACCGGGCTGATGGAGCGTCGGATACGCCAGGTGCTATGGGCATTCGATTGTAGGAGTTCATATCGGATATGCCGCCTTGACATATATAGTTATTTCGGTTACTCCTGAGTCCCGGGTCTGTATTTTGCTTTTTGAGTTGTTTCATAGATTTATACTTTTTGCCTGTGTTTTGATCCTTACTCTGCCTGATGTAGTGACGATGCCTCGGGACAGTAGGTCGCGGAAGAAGGAAGGACCTTACGACAAGGTTTCTGACCAGGATGTTCTGGATGGGTTGCTTGCAGAGGTTGCTCACGCCAAGCGGTTCGACATTGACCTGGAGACCGGGGAAGGGAAGGAGGTGGAGTTTGGTGAGGGCGAGGATGACTTTGTGAGGTTAAATTTGGTAGATGATGACTACGCTTACGTGCCTCCCTTGGTGGCGGAAGTAATGGGCTTAGACGACCAAGAGGTGAACGACGAGGAGGTAGAAGCTGAGGATGGTAATCAAGCGGACGATGATGAACAGATTCCGGTGGGGGAAGAACATGTCCCGGAGCCAGTTGGGATGGAAGATGTGTCGCTGGGAGACATAGGGGAACCCCAAACTGGTGGCGAGGATCTTGTGACAGAGGGGGTGGAACCTCTTAGGCAGGAATCTGAGGAGGTCGTCGTGACGAAGACTCGGAAGAGGAAGGAGAGGGTCAAGTCGTCTCGCGATGGCCAAGGAAAAAGGTCTTGGAGGGAAGGGCGTTCCACGAGTTCCGAGAGCCTGGCTGAGATCACGCACGCGCTGGAGGGGACCGGGGAGGTGCAGCCTTACTTGGCGCAAATGGCGTATGATATGCGTCACCGGTCCCGCGACATGAACGTCTTGGAGGAGGTCGAGCCCTTAACCGACATTGCTCTTGCCAGGGAGAAGTTGACCCGGGTAGGCGTTCATGGGGTGCAATTGTGCTCTTCTCTTCTTGTTGTTTTTTTTTTTATTTTTAATTTTTTTTAATTTTTTTAATTTTTTATGATGTTTGCTTGCTGTTTTCCGAGACCAGGCCGCAACCGTTGGGAAGGAGGTGGCTGAGCTGAAGAAAGCCGTGGAAGAGAAAGACAAGCAGGTGGAAGCCAGAGAAGTGGCTGCCGCCAAGGTTGCTTCCCTGGAGGCTGAGGTGGCAAAACTGAACAGGAGAGGGCGTGGAAGATGAAGTGTGCCAGGGCTGGGGAGAGGGTGTTCCGGGAGAGCGACCTCTATAACCAGTAGCTGAAGAGCGCCTATAACCGGGGGCAGGATGAGCTGAGTAAGACTGGGTGTCAGGCTGGTTGGATTAATGAGGTGGTGTTGCGCAAGTTTTACGCCGAGAGGGATGCCGCAAGGAAGGCTTGGGAACAAATGACTCCAGAGCAAAGGAAGCAAGCCGAGATCTCGCGAACCCTGGCGAAGCAGCATGAGACTTGGCATGCTACCTCCTCTGTCGTGCCGAAAGAAGCTTCTATTGTGGGCACACCTCGACCGCTTGCTATGGTCGCTGCTTCTCCAAGGGCTCCACGCCCCGAGGGATCCCCTTCGGTGCAGGTGGCAGTTTCTCAGGTTACGTCTTTTGCTGTTGAGCCGCCTAATCCTCAAGTCTCTAGTCTTGTGGCGCCCCCACGGGTTGAAGTGCAAAAGATCTCAGCGTCCAAGTCCCTTATCCCGGAAGTGCAATAGGTGAGCTCACTGGTGCATCCAAATGTGTCAGTGAGGCCTGCACCTGTGTCACGCGACTGCTCTAAGCATGCTTATAGGCAGAGGGTGTCGGTAAACATCAGCCAGAGCCGCGGGCGGGGTAGCGGGTCGAAGAGTGGCGGAAGTGTGAATAAGTCAAGCGGGGCCTCTTCTGGGAAGAAATAGCTGGGAGGGTGTAGTTTGTAGTTAGTATTGTTTTTTTTTTCTTTGTTTAATTCCTTGTTTGCTCTGGAAACAATATTTTGGTGGCGTGGTTAGCCATTTGAACAATTTTTCTATTTATGAATTGCTTGGGAGTCCAGGTTTGGTACGTTGGTGTTTATTGCTTTTCCCTGCAAATATGTGTTCACATTGTGATTTTGTTCTTTGCTGGTTTGTTCCGTGTTCTCGACATGTTATGTTAAAAATGATTACAAAACGTAGCATCTTCATTTAGGATAAGCCGCTGATGGGCAAGGTGTACATTTGATTTGGGCCGCTACCGGGCTAAAGTACACAAGTAATGAAGTGCTAGCTGCCACATTGGCTTTGGAGTGCTGATAATTTAAATAGGGTAGAGGTGGAGATGGTGAGCATTCCAGGGACGAGGTAGGACTCGGCCATCAGTGTCGCGAAGATAAAATGTAACTGGTCCTGGTGCGTTGACTATCTCCAGTGGGCCTTCCCACTTTGCCTTGAGTCCAGTAGGGTGAGGAATGACCTCTTTCATGACTTAATCACCCACCTTTAGAGGGCGGGAAACAACTTTCATGTTTAGTGTCGGGCAACTTTTTGTTTGTAGTTGACATTCTTAAGATGTGCTCTGTCCCGGCGTTCCTCGAGGAGGTCCATGTTGAGTCGTAGCCCCGCGGCGTTTGTCACGTGAACGTATGTTGTGATACGTTCACTCGGGACCTCCATTTCCACAGGGATCACCGCCTCGGTGCCATAGGACAAGAGGTACAGGGATTCACCTGTAGTTGTTGTTGGGGTGGTACGTAGAGCCCAGAGGACTTTTGGGAGCTTGGCCGCCCATAACCCTTTAGCTTCTTCCAGGCGTTTCTTCAGGTTTTGCTTGATGAGCTTGTTTATGCCTGGCCATTGGTCTGAGGGTGCGCTGGGGAGGCATAGAAGATTGCGGTGTCTTACTTAGAAAGGAATTCCCTGAATGTGTCATTGTCAAATTGTACTCCATTATCTGTGATGATGGCTTGCGGTACCCCAAACCGGTAGTATAAATTGCGCCATAGAAAGTTTATCACCTTTTCAGTTGTGATTGTGGCAAGGGGTTCTGCCTCGATCCACTTCGTGTTATAGTCCACAATGACAATTGCAAATTTGAGCTGCCCCGGGGCTGTGGGTAGTCGTCCCACGAAGTCAAGTCCCCACTGGCTGTAAGGGACTGGGGAGATGATGACAGATAATGGAACTGGGGGATGGTGGGCAAAATTTGCAAATTTGTGGCAATGAAGGCATGCTTCGACGACTGCCTTTGCATCTTGCTGTAATGTTGGCCAATAGTACCTAGCTCTTAGTGCTTTGAACATGAGGTTCCGAGCTCCCGCATGGTTTCCACAGACACCACTGTGGAGTGATTTCAACACCTTGTGCCCTTCTGCTGTAGGCAAGCACCTCAAAAGGGGACACGTCTGACCACGGCGGTATAGCTTCCCTCCTCTAAGCAAGTAGAGTGAAGCTTTGTGGCGTAACCGTTGTGCATCGTGTTTATCCAGGGGCAGGGTTCCATTAGAAAGGAAGGCCACATATGGGTCCATCCATGAGGGTTGGCTAGGCGTTTCCAGGGTAAAGATTTCTGAATAAGCCTTCGAGATACTAGGTTTGTCCAAGATTTCTATGTGCACATCTGGTGGCGTGGACTCGGGAGGGGCTGTGGTGAGTCTCGCGAGAGCATCTACCTTGGAGTTCTTGGCTCTTGGGATTTGTGTGAGCTTGTAAGATGTGAAGTGTTGTAAGAGGACGCCAGCTAGACTTTTGTAGGATCCCAGGTTGTTCTAGTTGGCTTTGAAGTCTCATGCCACTTGATTGACCACAAGTTGAGAATCACTGAAATGTGGATGTGCAGGGCTCCTAGTTCTCGACAGAGCTGAATGCCGGCTATGAGGGCCTCGTATTCAGCTATGCTGTTGGATGCTTTGAATTCAAACTGGAGAGCATATTCATAAGAATGGCATTCTGGGTCTGTGATTATTATCCCTGCCCCACTGAGCCTGTTGTTGGAGGATCCATCAACGTGGAGTTCCCAAATTTCGTCCCGGGGGAGGGATTCTTAGTTTGGATTGTCTAGGTTCATGGGGATGAACTCAGCGATGAAATCCGCGGCAGGTTGTCCTTTTATGGTTGTTCTTGGCTTGAAGTGTAAGTCAAATTCTCCCAATTCAATTGCCCATTTTACCTGAGCCCTGAAGTTTCAGGCTTTTGGAGTATTTGCCGCAGAGGGTGATTGGTGAGGACATGGATGGTATGTGCTTGGAAGTATTGTCTGAGTTTTCTGGTTGTAGTGATGAGGGCTAGAGCTAATTTCTGAATGTCAGGGTAGCGGGTCTCGGGATCCGTGAACCCTCTACCACAGTAGTATACCGGGAGCTCATTGTCATGGTCATGGTGTGTGAGAGCAGCGCTGATGGCTGTGGTGGAGACAGCCAAATACAAGTAAAGTACTTCTCCCGGGACAGGTTTGGAGAGAAGAGGGACCGCCGCAAGGTAGGCTTTGATATTGTTGAAGGCATCATCATGTTCCGGGTCCCATGCCACATTCTCCTTGTACTGAGTTTTTAGCAGTTGAAAGAATGGGTTGCATTTGTCTGTGAGGCGGGAGATGAAACGAGCCAGGGCTACCAAACGTCTCGTGAGGCACTGGACCTCGTTCCGAGTCTTCGGGACTGTCATGTCAAGTATGGCTTGTACTTTTTCTGAGTTAGCTTCGATGCCTCTTTCACTGACCATGAAACCCAAAAATTTTCCACCACTAACAGCCAAAATGCACTTTTGGGGGTTGAGGCGCATCCTGTGAGCTATTAACCACAAGGTCGGAGGTTCGAACCCTCCTTCTAGCGCTAATTGTTTCTACCTCTTCCGTGAACACGGGACGAGAGGCCGAATCCTTCGCTCCGGGTCCTATAACTGCACAAGCAACAATGCGTCAGGAGTCGGGACTGGGATGGCTCAGTCTTCAACTCTTTGATGCTTAAGTCAACGTTTGATTGCTACTTGTAAAGTACGGGAGTATGGGAGGAGTAGTAGAACTTACCTCTTTTGGGAATTTGTGCTTGTTTTATAGGCTAGTGTTGGGGGTTTTGTCATTAGTTCCCGATGTGGGACTGTTTCGTGGTACTGTTCAGTCCTTTCCCTTTCAGGGACGTTTAGCTGCTTCAGAGTGGACGTTTGCTACTTGTAAAGTACGGGAGTATGGGAGGAGTAGTAGAACTTACCTCTTTTGGGAATTTGTGCCTGTTTTATAGGCTAGTGTTGGGGGTTTTGTCATTAGTTCCTGATGTGGGACTGTTTCATGGTACTGTTCAGTCATTTCCCTTTTAGGGATGTTTAGCTGCTTCAGAGTGGGTTTGGCATGTGTATTGCTGTTATGTTCCCACTCTTTGGGTATCCACAGAAGGTCTGCCGGTGATGGCTTGGCCGGAATGGCCTCCGGCGAGTAGGTAATGACACCGCATTCTCGGCATGGCCAAATGTTTTAGCTATGTATTAACAACTATGCAGATTATAACGTGTTCATATATCATGTTGTTATGATCTTATATGTGGTATCAGAGCCACACTGCATATATAGAGATCGATAAAAAAATTACGGTTGTTGTCTCCCATTTGGTCCACTTTGTATTGATTTCTCTGATTTGACAATTTGTATTGATTGCATAAAGGGTAAAATGACAAATTCCAGAAAGTTAGGTTCTACACGCGCAGTTCCAAACTCCTAAAGCTTATCCATACGGATATTTGTGGTCAGTTCAATGTCAATACCATCTGTGGAAAAAAGTAATATATAACCTTCATCGATGATTTTTCGCGATATTGTCATCTTTACCTTCTTTCTGAAAAATCTCAAAGTCTTGAAGCTTTTAAAATTTACAAAACTGAAGTTGAAAAACAGCTGGAGAAATCCATTTAAGGTGGTTCAATCCGACAGAGGAGGAGAGTACTATGGCAAATATGATGAGACTGGACAACATAAGGGTCTGTTTGCAAAATTTTTGGAGAAATGTGGTGATAAGCAGTGATTTCCTTCTCACAATGAATGCCTTATGATTTCCTCTCTACAATGAATGTAATCTGATATGGTAGCTTGATCTTAGGATGTCACATTGTAATTGCATATTGTAATTGACAGGCAACACTTTAGTGTGATTACTGATCCGTAGGATCTAAATTGATCCTCATCTTGTATATATACTTAACAGTATCAATGAGAAAAATATCCTCACCAATTATTCTTTCGGTACCTCAAACACACGCCCACATATGGTCTGTTCTACACTCCTAGCTTGATGTGTTTTAAAATGTTACTCGCAAGCGCACGAATCAGTTGCAGCACAGATATGCAAGAGCGAGGTCGAACCCACAGGGAATGTATGAAAATAGGAAAAACTAATCGAATCTAAATTAATTTAACACTAACCTAGTTGAATGAAAGTTGATGGTAAAGTAGCTAAGACAAATAAAATAGATAAAAAATTACCTTGATGACGAAGTAACTAAGGCATCGGATTCCACCACATTACTTGATAAGTCTCTAAATATTATCTACTAATTCCCGAATTAGGAGTAGCAATCTAGAAATCAATCTACTGCTTTCTCAAGATTTAACAATGAAGCACACATGAAATATATCTAAAATAGACTCTTCTTCGCTTCTTAATTATGAACATCAAAGCATCACATGTACACAAACTTATTGAAACTACAAAAGATCAAAGTGTTTACAAAGCATCAAATGTGAAACAAGCTCATTTGAATGACAAGAGATCAAAGGAGTTCATATTAAATATTTTACAAAGCCAAGCATGGATTAATAAAACTGACTTCCAAACTACCAAAAATGCATGACATTAGAGGTGAAAAGAACAAGGATTTTATTAATGCATTTTGAAGCAAGAGTTATAGGCATGGATAACATAACTATGGGAATTGTAGATAATTAAAAGAAACTTATTTCATAATGTGGTTTCCTCCTTAACCTTAGTTAAGGAAATTAGCTAGACATAGTACAAATTGAAAACATATTTAAAACAATACAAAACATCATACAAAAAGTAGCTAAAGAAAGAGAAGAACTAAGAGCAACAATGTGTCTCTAATTCTCTACTCTCCCCTCCTCCCTTATTCACTTGAAGCAACCTCTATTTATAGGGCAACAATGATCTTCATTCCATCTTCATCTCCATGTGAATGTGATTTTTCATCTTTCAAACTTCTCAAGCTTGATAGCTAAAGTCTCCATCCATACATAGCTTCCTTCTCTCATTTTTCATGTGAATGAAGAGAAGATACTTACACAATCTTTGAACAATTGAAAATTTAGTTCCTAGAATCATGTTTGCTTGCTTCTTGCCTCCTTGTTTCATGGTACATGTCCTTGGAAATTCTTCAGACTCTCTTCCATTTGTTTCAATGCATCTATATACCTATGAATCAAACAAGCAAAAGTGAATTCAACAATGGATGCCATGGTAATATTTTCACACATCACACTTAATGCATGAGAAAATAATCCACTAATTTAACACATGCATATATGCATACATGCTACTAGAATAAGAAGAACATGTGTTGCAATTATTCATCTAATTAAAGAGAAAAAGACTCATGTTAAAACAAAGACTCAATTTACTATATGAAAAAGTAAATTAG
>NC_020491.1:12023665-12029201 GCF_000184155.1 Fragaria vesca subsp. vesca
ATTAATTCGTCTGACCTCAAAAATAAAAAAAAGACTTAATAGTCTGATTGGCTGGCTCAGAAGCTATTTCTCCATTGTTTTAGTATAGTATAATGAATTAAATTCAGTTTACCCCCATGAGGTTTGAGAGTAACTTCATGTTAATCCCTATACTTTCAATTTCATCAGTTTACCCCTCCAAACTTTTGTAATTTTCCTCAAGCGTGACCAAATGTCCTATATTCTGTCTAAATCGGACGTTAATTGCTAATAATTTTAACCATAACTGTGAGGCCAGTATCTAGAATTTGGGCAAATCGGATCTTATATGTCCAAATCAGACCTTAACTGTTGATAATTAAAGGTCAATTCAAACGGAATATGAGAATTTGGGCACGGCAGACTGAAATTGAAGAGTTCAAGGGGTAAACTGATGAAAATAAAAGTGTAGGGACTAACATGAAGTTACCCCCAAACCACAAGGGGGTAAACTGAATTTAATTCTTTTATTTATTTAGACAAAACATCTATAAGAATATAAAAACAAACTAAATAACTCAAACTAATTAAAGACAAATAACTAACACATAAATTAGGGATAATAATATGATATAAAATGTGCTCATCATAGCTCTCTCAAACTTACTGGGTACAGTGATTCGGATTATGCTGGGGACCCTGACACAAGAATTTCCACTGGAGGCACTTGTATTTATTTGGGTTCTAATCTGGTCTCTTGAACTTCCAAAAAGCAAAGTGGAGTCTCACGGTCCAGCACTGAAGCTGAATACAGACAATTAGCCTATACTGCTGCCCATATATCCTGGTTTCGAATCCTCTTTCATGACTTAAGACTTCCTCTTCACTCTCCTCAACTATGGTGTGATAACATCAGTGCTATATCTCTTGCCTCTAATCCTGTTTTCCACACAAGAACTCGGCATGTGGAAGTGGACTACCACTACATTCGAGAAAAGGTGACTCGCAAAGAGCTTCAGGTTAGTTACATATCCTCTCAAGACCAATTAGCTGACATCTTCACCAAGGGTCTTTCAACAAACCGGTTCAAGCATCTAGTTGACAAGCTTCATGTCCGGCCCCGGCCCATCAGCTTGTGGGGGGTGATAAGCAGTGATTTCTTTCTCACATGAATGCCTTCTGATTTCCTCTCTACTACGAATGTAATCTGATATGGTAGCTTGATCTTAGGATGTCACATTGTAATTGCATATTGTAATTGACAGGGAACACTTTAATGTGATTGCTGATCCTTAGGATGTAAATTGATCCTTATCTTGTATATATACTTAACAGTATCAATGAGAAAAGTATCCTCACCAATTATTCTTTCATGTGGAATCATTGCACAACACACAACACCGGGTACACCAGACCAGAATGGGGTTACTGAACGTAGAAACCGTACATTGTTGAATATGGTTCGAAGCATGATTAGCAAGAGCAACTTGCCTATTTTCTTGTGGGGTGAAGCACTTAAGACTGCGAATTATATCTCCAATCGTGTTCCAAGCAAGGCTGTTGACAAAACACCTTTTGAAATTTGGAATAGTCGAAAACCAAGCCTTATTCATTTTCGTACTTGGGGATGTCCTGCAGAGGCCCGTCCTTACAATCCAGATGAAAAGAAGCTAGATTCCAAAACTATTACTTGCCATTTTATTGGCTATCCTGATAAGTCCAAAGGTTATAAGTTTTATTGTCCTAGTCACTCTACCAGGGATTAAAACTACCAAAGCCAATTTTCTGGAAGATAATATGCCATCTTCTGTTCAAGACCTTATTTTGGAGGAAGAGGGTGAAGAAGTTGTTAGAAATCCAGCAGAAAATAGTACTCTAGCCATTTCTGTTGTAGTATACCCTCAGGTGCCTCAAGAACCCCATGTCCTTGATGACCAGATTGTTGATAATCCCATTAACTTTGAACAACAAGATCTTCCTCCTAATGAAGCAGCCATAGTACAACCCGAAGCTGCTCCAGAAGTTGTCCCATTGAGGAGGTCTGAAAGAGTTCGCAGGTTTGTAATTTCTGATGATTATGTGTCATTTATTCAAGAAGTAGAACCTGAAAACTTTTGTACATATCTTCAAGAAGTTGATTTTGATATTGGCGAAGACAATGATCCAGTCACATACAACCAAGCCAATAATAGTTCCCAATCAACCTTATGGACAGAAGCGATGCATGAACAGTTAGAGTCCATGAAAGACAATGAAGTGTGGGACCTAGTTGAACCAAACCTAGATGTCAAGCCAATTGGGTGCAAATGGGTGTTTAAAACGAAGAAAAACGCAGATGGGAGTATAGAAAGATATAGAATTAAATTCAGTGTACCCCATTGTGGTTTAGAGGTGACTTCATGTGAGTCCCTAAACTTTTAATTTCATCAGATTACCCCCCGAGCTCTTGTTTTTCTGGTAATTTAGTTTCTCAACCCCCAAAAACGTCATCACACGTTATCAGATTTCAACATCCCAATTGGACGGAGCATGAGTAATAGGAGACGGCAGACAGAAAAACAAGAGCTTATGAGGTAATCTGATGAAATTGAAAGTTTAGGGAGTAACATGAATTCACATCTAAACCACAGTGGGGTAAACTGAATTTAATTCAAAGATATAAGGCTAGGTTGGTGGCGAAAGGTTTTACTCAAAGAGAGGGGATAGACTACCATGAAACGTTTTCACCGATTTCAACCAAAGATGCGTTTACTAGCTCATTATGACATGGAGCTACACCAGATGGATGTTAAAACAACATTCCTTAATGGAGAGTTGGAAGAAGAAATCCATATGAAGTAGCCCCAAGGTTTTGAGGAACAAGCAGTGGCGGAGCCAGAAATTCATCTTGGGGGGGCGGGTTCACATATAAAGTACCGATCGTTAAAAAGAAATATTGATCATTAGATCGTATACACTAAATTATTGTATCATAAGTTAAAAGTTGAAAACACAATAACATAACACTAATATAAAATTCTTAATCAACAAAATTAATAAGACAACAATCCCGCAACATCCAATTAAAAATAAAACATGAATACCTCATAACTTAAAAATAAAATCTAATCTGAAAACAATAAAATACAACTTCAAATTAGTCATATATCAAAACAAAGCTGCTCAATATATAAGGAAAATTTGTGACAAAAAGTTAAAAAGGACCTCTAGTACTAATAGCGTTAGAATTCTTTATTTAATATTATTTTGACTTTCTAATTCTATTTTATATTAATTCTGATTTTTATTGTATTTTTTTATATAAAAAAAAGGTCACATCACATGGGGGAAGGAAACGTAGGAGACTGGAAGGGTGATGTCACATCACATGTGGGGTGGGGGGGTGAAACGTGGGAGGTGTGATCTGACTCTAAGTCAAAAGGGGGTTGACCCAGTTTATATACATATATTTATATTAATTTAATTAAAAATATACCTATTTGACTGAATTTAGGAGAAACCTGGCAGAGGTCCGGACCCCACCAGGCTTGTATATACCTCCGCCTTTGTGAACAAGGGAGTGAGCACATGGTGTGTAGGCTCAAGAAGTCCATATACGACTTGAAGCAAGCTTCAAGGCAATGGTACTTGAAGTTTGATTCAGTTGTGACTGAAAATGGTTTTGTGGAGAATCCTTTAGATGAATGGATTTATTTTAAGGTGTGTGGGAGCAGGTTCATTGTATTGGTTTTGTATGTAGACGACATTTTGTTGGCTAGTACAGATGTGAAACTGCTCTTAGAGACCAAATCATTTTTATCTCAATCTTTTGAGATGAAGGATCTAGGGGAAGCATCTTTTATGTTGGGCATCAAGATCACAAGAGATAGAAAACGGGGGCTGTTGGGAATTTCTCAGGAGAGTTACATAGACAAAGTGCTGAGGCGTTTTTCTATGGAAAACTGTTCTGATGGAGACTTGCCTATGAGCAAAGGTGACAAGTTCAATAAATCATAGTGTCCTAAGAATGATTTTGAGAAGAATGCCATGAAGAACAAACCGTACGCTTCACTTGCAAGAAGTTTGATGTATGCTCAGGTTTGTAGTCGCCCAGATATAGCTTTTGTTGTTAGTATGCTTGGTAGATATCAAGTCAATCTAGGAGAGGTTTATTGGACAGCGGGAAAGAAAGTGTTGAGATACCTAAAGAAAACAAGGGACTAGCTACAAGTTAGTGTACATGAAAAGTGAATCATTAGATGTTGTTGGGTATTCTGATTCAGATCATGTTGGTGATAAGGATGACTTAAAGTCTACTTCTGGTTTTGTTTTTCTAATGGCTGGTGGGACAATATCATGGAGTAGTTCAAAGCAAACAGAGGCTACCTTGTCTACCATGCATGCAATCTGAGTTCATTGCACTAAGTTATGCCACTACTCATGCTGTTAGGTTAAGAGATCTCATTCGTTGCACTCAAGTTGTTCCTAGCGTAGAAAGACCAATGCCTATTTTCTGTGATAACTCTGCTATAGTTTTCTTTGCTAAGAATAACAAGAGGTCTTACAACTCAAAGCAAATAGAGTTGAAATTTCTTCATGTAAGAAAGAAAACTGAAGAGCAAAATGTGGTTATTGAGGACATTAGGACAACAAAAATGATTGTTGATCCCCTCTCCAAACCAATACTAGTTAAAGTTTTTAATAAGCATGTTACAGGCATAGGATTAGCTGATAGTTTTGATTCCATAGCTTAGTGGGAGCATATTGATGTACAACTTTTGCTTGTTTGTTTCTTTTGTCTACATATTCTAGTTTATTTTAGCTGATGCAATTTGATACAATTTGATTGTTACTGATTAATAAGAATTGCATTGTCAGTTTTGCAATTGTTTAAAGATTATTTGATTGCTGGTATCTAACAATTTATTGTTGCAGTTTAAGTCTTGAATAGCTATTTGAAAATCTTTGTCTTCAGGTATTTGACAGAGAATTGGAATGTGTTCTTCTTTTGGAAACACATTAGCTTCAGTAGAAGCATAAAGTATAAAGTATAAGGTGAGACCATGATATGAGACATTTAGTAATCACGTTTAATTGTTTTATATCAAATATTTCTATTGTCAGGACCCACCCCGGATTTCACCCTGAAATCTGGAATGAACCCTGCGGGGACCCCCTCCAAAAGAGATGTTACTAGAAATTCGGCATAACCTCCCTTGAAAATGGACAACCTTGCCTAAAAACACCTGCAAACACACTTCTAAAATCATACTCCAACCATGTTCTCCTGGAGCTTTCCTGCTCCCCAAGTTGTCACATCTCCCAAAATATCCAATACTAATATAAAAGAATCTCACTTCCAACAACAAAGACATTCAATAATTTACTATACGGGCCGGTTCAAGGGACATTAGATTTAACACTAACTTTAACACTATTTTTTAACCATTGGATTTTAAAAAATTCAATGGTCTAGATCAATCCTAAGTATGATGTCAACCTACTAAAACTGATGTGGCAAGTGACGTGGAACTTACCTAATTTCATAACAACTCAAATTACAATAAAAGAATAAAAAATCAAAATCTAAAATCTGAAA
>NC_020491.1:12029221-12030788 GCF_000184155.1 Fragaria vesca subsp. vesca
ATCATTCACAATACGATATTTATGCTCTGATGTAAAATCTTCACTACTTTCCCTTGTAACAATCTTTTGCAAGGCTTGTTCATACTTGACAACAAATTCTCTTAGATTGGTAGTTGATGTAACAAAGTCATCGAAAAAAGAATTAGTGCCTTCACTATGCCCTGTTGTATTTATTCCGGCAAAAAAAGTGCTGCGATTATATACTGGAACCCAAGGTTCACGCATTTCATAAAGTTGTTGTAGCCACTCATTTTGTCCCAATTCATGCTCCTCAATCAACTTTTTCCATTGCTCTTCAAAATCCTCTACCCTGTATGTTGCCCATATACACTTTTTCATGCCGGTCTTGAAGTTGGACTTTTGATAATATACATGTGACAACTTTTCACCAAACTTCTTCATTATATGCCAAATGCAAAGGCGGTGACGAGCAGTTGGAAAAATCTTAGCAATTGCTCCTTTCATTGCCAAATCTTGGTCAATGATAATACATAAGGGATGTCGACCTCCCATAGCTTCAAGCCATGTCTCAAATAACCATAGAAATGTCGACTCTGTCTCATCTTGTAAAAGAGCACATCCAAATTGTATGGATTGGAAGTGATGATTTACTCCAGTAAATGGCGCAAATGGCATGTCATACTTGTTTGTCCGATTTGTATCAAATGTCACTACATCCCCAAAATACTGGTACGCCGTCCTTGATCTAGAATCCACCCAGAAAAAATTAGTAGCTCTACCATCTTCATCACACTGGATAGCATAAAAGAACTGTGGATTTTCTGCTTGCTTTTTTCTAAAGTAATTGAGGACTGATTTTGCATCTCCATATTCCAACTCTTTGTGCCTCACGTTCCTTAAATGATTATAACAGTCCCTATTATCAAAACCAATATTACGAGCACCACCAAACATTGAAGGAACTTTACTAATTTGTAAGTTTTGTCTCTGAAAAGCTTCTGTTAAATCTTTTGCCGCATCAGGCATATGTTTATTGGACTTCATCATCATTCTTCGAGCTGGTGACACTATTTTATGGTTGTGAATGTCACTGAAAATCGATACTTTCCATCTGCTAGTCCATTTGTCATGAAGAACTCGCATATTAGCCTCACACCCACATTTAACAGTTGAGCAACTTCTTCGCCTCTTCTTTTCAATCTGCATGTCACATGTTTCTACCTCATCATTCTCAGCTTTCTCGTCTTTCTCTTTCAGATCGTCTTCTTTTTGAGTTTGCATGACATGTTTACCTTCATGTGCACAAACAAATAATCTACCTGTCACTTCATTTGACTGTGATCTATACTTTGATGAACTTCGGATACGAGTCCAAAAACCTTCTTGTCGACCATAATCTTCATAATATTGTCCGGCCTCCTCTAATGTTTCAAAAAACATTCCAACATAAGGGGATTTTAGTTTTCGGACTTCTTTCTCTTGAGAATGGTGATCACTTGCTTTTTCACTGGATACTTGGTTCAACGAGGAACCAAGATTGTCATCTTCTAAATTCAAGTCCATTGATTCCAACCAAAGGAACACAACATGATCATAAATATTCGTC
>NC_020491.1:12030808-12031968 GCF_000184155.1 Fragaria vesca subsp. vesca
CATAGCATTCCACAGATCAAAGATGGAGAACTTTATCATTCCGCAGAATTTCATTACATCAGCTATTTCAAACACTATTACAAATGCTAAGGAGCAGGCATTAACCGAAGCCTTTCCTCAAAGACTTTAATACTGCCAGAGTCAGTCTTCGTTTGTAGCAGAGACTGCAGGTCACTACCATTAGCCAAGCTGTTGAACTCGACAGCTTTAGATGGCATAGTAGGGTAGTGTTGCTGACAAAAGGTCATCAATTTTTTCACAGACTGCAAGTATTTTTCATGTATGTGAGAATTGTGAAAGGGTAGTTGTCCCAACGATCGACCATATCCTCTTTGTTAGTCTTTCTAGTTAACAAAATCACCATCACAATATATACTTTGCTCAGAATGAGTAAAGTAATCTATTTATAAGTTGAGCTATTTGGCATTTAACAACTGTAAACAACTATAATCCAGTGGAACTTATCATATTTGGATCCAAAAGTATCATCCATGTCTGACAAACAATACATATCATACTCTCATTCGATACGAAATCTAGAAATCAAAGGGAATACTATATCATCATCTTGTAAAAAATAAAAATAGCATGCATCAGTATAAATCAATCATCTTGTACAATAACAAAACTAATCAAAACTCCCTTAACAAAATTGTAGTTACTAAAAGGAACATAAACATAAAAATGGAGGTAAATTTATTCTTCATGGTTATTGTTTGAATCTTCCTCGTCTGAATCTTCCTCGTCGGAATCTTCCTTGTCCAAAACTGCGGGCAACTCTTGCATATTTTGACTCCCTAAAAATACAAATTCCGACAAAAGTACATGTTAGAAGCTATCATAATTCATATCTCAAGTGAAACTATATAATCTGATAAATAAAAAGAAGAGAAAGTTAACTTACCTTGATTTGTAGAAACAACCGTTTTTCTTTTTGCAGCTGGATTTAAAGGGCAAGTGAGTCTGTTATGTCCTGGTTGTTGGCACATTGTACACTTTCTCTTCTTGCTTTGAGCCAACTCCATGCCACCTTTATCCTCTTAGAACTTTTTGTTACTCTTCTGTTATTCTCATCCATATCCTTCTTTCTGCCCTTGGTCTTTGAGATATTTAGATCCAAAAGCAATGGCTCAGAAGACTTACTGGTACATATATTTGCT
>NC_020491.1:12032134-12034290 GCF_000184155.1 Fragaria vesca subsp. vesca
CTTGAACCGGCCCGTTTACTATAACTAGATTATCAGAGCATATCTAATAATGAAAGAAAAACAATGCCTAAAGAATAAGAGGAAGTAGCCTCTGACTATGTCTCGATTTCATGTACGCTCGACCTCAAATAAACTTAGCCTGCGAACTGGGCATTTGAAACCGAAGGGCCCAGATGAAAGTAATTTAAAACGTTAGAGTGAGTGGACAAAAATAAATTAAATAATTTAACAAAATGTAATTTATATACTTTCCCACGTTTAAACTTTAAAACCTCGATGCACGCAACTTTGATATAACATTTAACTTTAACTCAAGAATCACATAAAAATAAACAAACCAACCCCGCTGGTTAATCAATTACATAAATGAGAAAAATAAGACAAGGGGAAGAGATATCACCATGTAAGAGGAGTCTCCAAGGCTCGGGTCGGTCCCACGCTAAGTGCTCAACTCACTTATGGTAATGACCGCTAATAAGGCTAGCTAGCAATAAATAATAACTGATCGGTGCCTCTCAGGCTATAGTAGCGTCCCACGCTAAGCACTCGACTCACCTATGGTGAGAACCGCTAATAAAGGCTAGCTAGTAATGAAATATGAGCGATCCTATAGTATAGTGACTAAAAACATACGAAATCACTTAAATCCATAAAACTTCCCCAAGTTCATGTGAATGGTACGGTTCCTAACCTTCCTGTTCTCGGAAATTATCATAAGAAATTTAAAATAAACTCAATGACGTGTCTCACACGTCAAAATATTCTCAAATCCATAATTATAAGCGAGATTTAATTAACAAGTATAAATTGTAAATAATTTCTCAATCTGAAAATACTCGCTAAAAAAATATTCTCAATGTCAAGATCGATAATCCTTTATAAACGAGAAATTTATAAATAGAGAAGTACCGAAAATCCCATTTTCGGTAATCTTTAATAAATCTCAAAGTCAACAATAAAGCCGATAATAAGTAAATCCGGAAATCATAAATAATATCCAAACTAATGATCCGACCTCAAATCCATAAATCATGACAAAGATTACTCCTTGCATCAAACTCCAATAAATTTCATGATCATTTCATAAGCCGAAATTATAATATATGCTCGAAAAATAAAATGTTAACTTATAAAATCTTGCATGCATATTTATTAAAAACTAAAGTGTCCACTCATAGTATTAGGCTAAAGTTTTCCATTGCTCGGGACACTCCTTGAGCATCACCTCTAAATATCCATGTTCTTGAGTCAATCCCACGCTTGACCATAAGCTGTAGGACAAATCGGTTAGACCGAACTTTAAAAATAACCATTGCCTCGTCTTCTTTCCTAGTTTGACTAGGGTTTCCTAGGTTGACCAAGATTGACCAACTAACGATGCTCAACGTTTTCCAATTCAACTTTTGACTTAACAATAATTTGATCCAATTTTCACTATACGTCCTACTAACCGTTAGACACTTAGGCATCGCTTAATAATTCATTTTGGTGGACCTCGATTTTGATTAATCAAACTAATGTAATTTCGTTAACTAAAAAACATAAGAACCATAATAATCTGAAAAAACCACCAAATTACTAAGGGCACCCAAAAAGAGTTTCCATAAATAAAAGGTCTCCAAAAACATAAAGTTTCCCAAAATCAAGGAAGAAAAAATCGAAAGTTTCGGCAATATTTCGCCAAAATTTTTGTTTTTCTCACCCAGCGATATATCTTTCCCTTCCCAAAATTTCTCATCCGAAACTCGCGATATTTCGGTGATATTTTCGAAAATCAACCGAAACTTTTGAAATCTCGTTTTCCCGCTGAAATTTTGCACCAATTGCACGTGGTCCTGCTGCGTTGTTCCGCCGAAATATTTGACTGGGTCACTGGGTGCTTTGCACATGCACTTGTGCTCAATTTGCTTATCCTCCACGTGTCCTCCTTCCATGCCATCAGTAAAATTGCAGCAAAATGTTCAATTTTGCACTCAAGGGGATTCGAACCTTGGTTGGGTTGGTACAAGGCTAACACCTTAGCAAACCCTACTAACTATGTAACTTGTTTATTTTAGTATCTTTATAATATATATTGGTTTTTTTTTTTCCGTAATCTGAAAAGTAAAAAATTTGGTAAATGTCTAATCCCCAGCTAACTTTTTACCTACACTTCC
>NC_020491.1:12034310-12041319 GCF_000184155.1 Fragaria vesca subsp. vesca
AAAATTAAAAAAAAAACTTTTTTACCTACACTTATTAATTCATTTTTAATATATCTACCTTTAAAAAAAAATCATTTATAACTACATAACCTATGTATATAAGACGTGATGACCTAGCCTCTTTTTGGGTTTCCAACCATCAAAAAGAAAAAAAGATGTTTAAAGTAAACTTTTAAGAATTATTAACGGTTCAGCACTAACCTTTTCATCTTAACTTATTACAACTCCCTATAAATCAATGTTTATTCAAGGTTTTCATTTCAAATATAGTACATAATATAGAAAACAAATATCTCTTAAAGTTTGGTTTAAAATTTCCTTGTTTTTCTTCAAATTTCCGTCAATTTTCTCATTTTTTTACTGCAATCGATATTTCCCCAAAATTTCCGTCGAAATTTCCATATTTTGGAGGGTCAAAATTTCCGTAATGACTAAAATTTTCTTCCTTGCCCAAAATAGAAACTTTCTTAACTTGGTAATTTTTCCAATTACAACCTGAACTTTCCTATTTCCGAAATGACATAAAACGAAAAGAAAACATCGATCACTACCTCATCTGCTTCTGCCGGAACAACTGCCTTCGCCGGATTCCGGCGACTTGCCGGAATATTCTGCTGGACTCAGGCCACTTCCCGGAAAATGGCCATAGTCTCCTTGTAAACTCCAAATCACCAAGTTCTCGACATACAACAACCAAAACATCGATTTCAGCCACAACTCAATTCAATAACCGTAACCGAGTAATAACACAGTAGCTAAAATAGTAGATTCCCGCACCTTAGCCAAGCTGCTTTCTGCCAAAATCCTGCTTTACAGCCTCGAGTCCAAATCGACAAGCAGCAATCCAAATCAATGAATCAGCACCACCAACTCCAAATCAAACACCACACAACCACTTAGCAACTCAAAGAGGGATATTCTCACCTAAGACCAAAACAGAAGGTAGGTCACTAGAAAACAACTCGTGGTCAAGAAAGCACTTAAAGCTTCTGTCTCGACTCCAAATCAACATAGCTGCTCCAACAACTCCTCCAAATGGCGTCTAA
The DNA here is from genome assembly GCF_000184155.1 of Fragaria vesca subsp. vesca. Taxonomy (NCBI): domain Eukaryota; kingdom Viridiplantae; phylum Streptophyta; class Magnoliopsida; order Rosales; family Rosaceae; genus Fragaria; species Fragaria vesca. Next base: position 12,035,357 of record NC_020491.1, read on the forward strand.
TCCTCATGCAAAGACCATAGGGCTTAGTGGAGCTCCCAGAACACGTCACTGGAAACCCACGATCAAAACCCAGGAAAGACAGAAAAGGGATTTTAAGGATTATGGCTCGATCTTAAGAAACAAAGGCACAGAGATGAAGAGAAGAGAAGAGAAAGGTGAACCGAGACATACCATCGGCGCCCGATGAACTTGCCGGAAAATGCTAGAATCCGGTGAACACAGTCGAGCTTTCCTTGATCGGTCACCACCGAATCGAGATGAAAGTGTGATCCATGGACTGGGTTTTGTAGAGGAGAAGGAGAGGAAGAGATTGGTGGTGGTCTCGTCGCTAGGGGTGGTCGGATGGCAGCGCTCCTGTGCGGGGGACGACGGAGAAGAAAGAGAGAGAAGGGAGAGGCTGGAGCTCGGGTTAACGCCCTAGTTTGGGTGCTTGACCGAGTCAACCCCCTCTTTTCCCTTTATACCTGAACCAACGGTCAAGATCGAAACCTTACTTGATCCGACAGCCCAGATTAATCCAAAATTTTCAAATTTTAGAAAATCAATTTCTTTTTGCCAACCTTCGATAAATCGTAGAAAATACCTCAAAGCTCCGACAATAATCCGAAAACACCGGTGAACTCGTGTCAACACGTACTACGACATCGAGACTTTAATAGAAGAATTTGACATTTCAAGAAAAACCCAAAAATAAACTTGAACGTTAACTTACTAAGTTACCGAGTACGATTAAATTCCTCAGTAACTAATAGAATACCCAGTAAATAAGTAAAATTGGGTACATGGCGTTACATCTATACCTTGTGGTGACTGATGTGAATAGAAGTGCTGATACTATGGATATAAGGTGTTATGCAGATTGTTGCATTAGATTTCTTATGATCTGGTATGTGTGGTTGTGTTTGACAGAGTCTTGAAGTTGGGTTATACTGTAAGTATTGTCCATGTCTACTAAAAATTGTTTTATTTGGTTTTGGATTCGTATGGCTATTGTGTATTATATGATTGTCCAAGTGGGAGAATGTAAGAACCTTATTGGACATATCATATAATAATAAAGTTTACACAATAATTATATGATATCTTGTAAATGAAACAAAAGACCATATATACAGTAAATCGATAACTATGATATTGTGATTAATATTATAGATTATGAGCCTAACTAAAGATATTATACATGTCTTAAAAGGTATGGAATCAATTGATTTAGGCTGCGTTTGGTGCAGCTTGACTTATTAGAAAAGTTGGCTTTTACTTATTCTTGAGAATAAATGACTAAAAAGCAAAATATAGCTGAGTGTTTGGTAAACTGACTTTTAATAGGTGATATGAGTGCTAAAAGCAGTGAAAAGTGTTTGGTAAACTAAAACTGGCTTGTGCTTTTTGTTTGTGGAATGACCAAAGGACATAGAATACAGTTTGCTAATACTATAAATTTTTCTTATGGTTAGTTTGATTGTTGTTTTTTTTTCTTTAAATGAGTTTAATCTCATGGTGAATGGTGATCATATTTGATCACATTGGCTTAAAATTTCCAGAAATGGTAACTAAAAACTGAACAGCAATGAAGATTTCTAGGCCAACAACAGCTTTCTCATTCATTCGCAATATACAAATCTCATATACAGATACAAGTAAATCATTAAATACATTAGTTTTTATTATGAACACATAAATCTACATGCTCCTCGGCATGATACCTTGAGCTCTTCACATGATCTTTTTTTCCCTAACCAAACCAGCAATAAAGAAATTGGGCCCTGATATGCCTCTCCAAGCATGGAGACTCATTGCCTTCAACATATGCCAATAGTGCTCATATGCAAGTTGTATCCTCTCCTAAATTCATTGTAAGATGACAAACTTGAACTTTAGTTTGCATACAGACTTATGCTTGCTTGTTCCACTCTAAAAAACGGTTAGATCTATAGCTCTCTCTTTGCTTGTTCTCTTTCATGGCTGCTTATTCTTTACATGTATAGAAAGTAATAATATATGAACTTAAGAAAACATATCAAAAGCAACATGAATTTTACAATGAAAAAATTTCATGTTACATGGCATAATGTTGGGATCAAACCTGATTATGCAGCAACTCAAACACAGCATCTTGAAAACCAGCAAACACAGAACAAATGAGAGAAATAAAAAAGAACAATGACACCATCAATTTAAACGTGGAAACCCTCCAAAGTGAAGGGTAAAACCACGAGACAAACTTCGAAAACTTCCACTACAAAATGGGATTACAATCTCCAATCTCTCTAGATTACTAGAGGAATAACACAGTAGGCAGTAGAAGAATGATTGGTTCTCTATTTTCTCTTCTTACAGAGGCCTCACAAAACTACTCCAAAAAACAGAGAAAACAAGATTCATATTTACCTCTTTTCTCTCGAGCTCCTTCTAGAGAATGCGAAGGGATTACCAAGAAACAATAACTCTATTGTTTCCACTGAGAGCTGCATACTTCTCAGTTATCAAGATTGAAACGTCTTTTTTTTTCCTTTCAAGACATAAAGTCCAACTTGGTTTATAACACCTATTAAATAGATGTCTAGCATGAGGAGGGAACTCCAACACATAAGAACAATGATTCTTCTTCTATGATCAAATCAAATGATTTTTATTTTGTTAAGAACATATGCAACAACGGTAGTTTCACCTTCCCAACCTCATAAGAAATTGGATGCAATAGATGTAGAATGAATGGATGGATATGGAGAATGATTTGAATCTTTTATAGCCTTTACTACAAGCTTCCTATATGACTAGTAAATAAGCCAATGAAGCTCAACTCTTTTGACAAATCAAACATAAATAAACCCACGACTAACATATAAATCATTTAAGAACCTCCACATATGGTATTGAAGAACATAAAATCTGGTAGCAAAACTCTGCTCCAGCAAAGATTAACTTCCAAAAGGTAAACTACTAATTTAAAAAACATGTACCACACAACAAGAACAATGTAAATGCTTATGGAATAATGAATTGGAAGTTTACAGACAAGGAAAGACCAACTACCACACCAACCAATTTTTCACATTCATTTTTTACATTTCTTATATCATGTAACTCTATTCAAATTTTGATATTTGAATTTTAATCAAGCAGATCATTTTATTTCTTGTCTTTGTTCAGTGTGTTGCCTTGTCCATAATACCAACAAATCATTCAATGGGCAGCCAAGAAAGTATCAAGTCATGGATTCAGAAATTGAGATTTAGAGACAAACAAGAGGAAAATGATTCATCAAAACCCAGAAAAATGGTACAAGAAGACACACAAATATTGTTAAATTCTAAGCTTAGAGACGAACAAGAGAGAGAAATGAAATTGTTTACCTTTGAACCCTAGTTTCTTAGATTCTCTAGACAGCTACAAACCTCCAGGAGACGTAGCAAAACAATGAAGATGTAGCAAAGACCACGCAAACCCACACAAAGGCCTCAAACTGATGCAAAATGATCCGCAACAAAACGATGGAGGAGAATGGAGGCGCACTCAGGAATGGAGGAGAATGGAGGCGCATGTCTAACGCCTAGGTTTTTATTTCAAGGTTCAATCGTGTAATTTGTTGACATTGTCAAGGGTACCCAACCTCATTAGAAAAAATTCATTAAGTCTCGCGAAAAAAAAAAACATGCTAGCTTTTAAGGAAAAGGAGGGGGATACTAGCTTCTCTTTTCCCTTAAAAACACCTTTTACTTTTTAAAAAAGAAACTTATTGTAGACTTACCAAACACCAAAAGCTTCTGTGTTTATAAGCTGCACCAAACACAGCCTTAACCATTAAGGAGGTGCATATGGTAAGTAACATATTCTCTATGATGGATGAATTTTGTCGCACCTATATAAGTTAAGGTCCCTGTTCTCCCAATACCTACATGTTCGTAAAGTAACCTCGCCCCTTTGAGAGATAGAACATACTATAGTTGGAGAGAGCAGAAGACTTTGTCTTTCCCAATCCTTGCAAGAAGACAATGGACACCATATGTATATACTCTTATTCATACGCCATATATATATATATATATATTTTTTTTGTATCTCTATCACTATGTAGATTATAACGTGTTCATATATCATGTTGTTATGATCTTATATTATAAATAGAGACAGTTATGGCAATCAAGAGCTTGGGGACGTGACATACTTGGAGGCAACCATCATCACCAACCTTTCATCCCTTTTCCCTTTTAGTTTTTTGTTATGTTTTTCATTGTGATCATTGTCTTTGTTATGACTCTCAGTAGCTAAACCTTTTGTTAGGGTCATAATGGATCCTTAGCATGTCTATTTGATGTTTTTAGTTGGATGATTACTTTATCATTGGATTAGTGTTGAGTTTTTAATCTCTATAAGAATTGTTGCTTATTTCAAAATACTAGAGACTCGCGATCTTTAGGGTTTTGTTTTAAGCAATTTGATGCAAGAGTAGGTAGATGCCCATGATGAATCTTAAATGCTTCTTGTAATTAAAAACCATAGATTGATAAGATAGATGCCATGTTTTCTTGGTTTGTGTGAGTCATTTTTTGTTCTCATCGAACTTCATTAACCCTTAGAGAGTAGCTGACATATTTCAAGAATAGTTGGATATTATACTCTACCATAAGGTAGTATTCATGCTTTGGAGAACTTATGCGTATAAATGTTTTGCCATAAAACTTATATGACAGATTCTTCAACACCGGTTTAGTAGTTAGTAATCGAAAGACTAGGAACTCGAATAGGATTGGACGGTGAAGTAGTTAGGATATGCATTCATCCATCATTGTTTTACAACTTTTCGAAACATTCTCTCAATCATTTTGTTTGTTTTAATCTTTCCTTGTTGTTTACAAAAATCACAAAAAAATCTTCTTGTTTTCTTGTTAGTCATTAGAGTAATTTGGTCAATTAGTTAGAATTGAAAGTTAGTTATCCATCCCTAGTTGGAACGAACTCGTATTTTACATAAGCTATACTACAAACAATTCGTGTACTTGCGAAGCTATTAAAATTTAACAACAGTGGTCATGATCTTTGCAAAAGACATTCTTATAGATTCTTCTTACCCATTGGTTTTCACATATAGTTTCTCTTCTCTAATTGTTTTTTAGTATGTAGGTGTTATTTTGATAGGAAATGATATGGATGAAAATTTATGCAGTTTGCTGATGTTGAGTTCAGGCTGGGTTGTTTTGAAGTTTGGTCATGTTGGATGGTCGTGTACATTTTTTGGTTTTTTTGCTTCTTTTTTCTTTTTTCTTTTTTATATGTTGTGCTCTTTTAGTGTGTTATATTATATAGTTTTGAGGTTTTGGTTTGGTACCCCCACAGCTAGTGTAAAGTTTAAGGTGATTCTTGTTTGTTTATTTAATCATATATATGAGTGGTTTTGACCTAGTCTCATGCTCGTTATATTCTTTTTACTGATTATGAATAAAATTTCGACTAAGGGCAACGATTAGTCCTTAGCTCGCTTACCCAAAAAAAAAAAAGTTCAAACATACGTTTGTGAGTTGTCATCTAGTTGGTTAGGTAGCTTGACCAACAATGTTAAGGTCATGGATTTAAACCTCACTGACATAAGTAAGTGTGTGTGGGTTATTCAATATTTTTTTTTAAAGTCCAAACATATTGGTTGGTCTTAGATTTATCTCCAGAGAGATTATAGGGAAAAAAAACCGAAACATATTAGTTGGTCTTAGATTTATCTATGTATATTAAAGGCATGTCCACCAAGCCACTGATGCATGAGCTGACTTCGCAACAATTACCATAAACCTGTTCTAGGATATTCTCTATGTGTGCCTTGGCCTTATGCCAATAGGATATGTAGTTAGACTAGATCTATGTATTCATATCCTTACCATATTGGTATTGTGTAATTCCCTATATAAAGGGGCTCCTATCAATGAATAAGATGACTCTCTTGCTATCTCTTTGTTCTCTACACTTTATCCTTC
>NC_020491.1:12042365-12043404 GCF_000184155.1 Fragaria vesca subsp. vesca
CATATTGATTTACAATCAAGATGTACACTTACATCGTCCTTAGAAACATGGCATATTGTGCCGATTTTGGTCCCTTCCTTTGAAGGTGACTCTTGGCACTGCATCCTCAAGGAGGATCGCCCACGTGTTTCCGGTTAAGTCTTCTACCCTATAGCGGATTTTTCATCATCAATTGTTCAACTAGGCTCATCCAAGCTCAGTGTGATGTCTTAGAATTGTCTGAAATTAAAGAGATAGTGGTTTTAAGTGTGCCTCGCACTACCGACCCTCCACGGACATGCCTGGTCATACTGACTTGGAGTTACCGAAAGCTTTTGATTTTGGATCCCCCTACGCTATTAAACCAATTGCCGTCTTGCAAAAGACGTTGAAGACTTATCAAAGCTGGAAAATTATCATCATGATCGGATCCTCTAGGTCCTCTGAGTTAGTTTATGTTCATGTCAGGGAGCTTTTGCTAACTAGTCATGGAGTTTATGACCTTAGAACGACCGAAAGGACTTGGTTTTGATCATACACACGTCACTTTTGGCTAAGGCAAAAGCCTACACGCCACCTGCAAGCTTCACAGCTTCGCACATGCCAAATCTGCGAAAAACAGCAATCTATCCCTTCTGGACAGTCAACTTCGTTTGAGCTTTTTGAACAGCTCCGGACGAACCAGACAGTGAGCTTTATATCATTGGAAAGCTCTACGAGTCTAGTTTTCAGAACTTTTCACGGTTCGTCCATATCTATTTTAACGAAGACGTTATGGCTGTTTTAGTGCGCAAAGGTCATTCTACGCGGAAATTTTTATGCACTCTCGGGATTGCAGCTTTTCGTAGCTTCTTTCAATCCTTCTAAATGGTTCAAGTAGAACTATTTACTCGCCTATCTACTCCTTGTAGTTATGTCTCATAGAGACATTGAGTGCTTCGCAGATAGTGGAACTATTCACAACATTCTAAGGAACCATGTTAAGTTTTAAAGACATTCCTACTAATGGTTTTCATTTGAAAACACATTGTGAGAATGAACAAGAATTCTTTTGTGTATA
>NC_020491.1:12047860-12058139 GCF_000184155.1 Fragaria vesca subsp. vesca
TGTACTCTTTTTCTCCTACGATCAAGGTTCAGTTTTTCTCCCACAGGGTTTTGTGACTTGACGAGGTTTTTGACGAGGCAACAGATCAGCACCATCGGCATATCAGCGCGCGGCACAAGGGGGAGTGTTCTAGGATATTCTCTCTGTGTGCCTTGGCCTTATGCCAATAGGATATATAGTTAGACTAGATCTATATTCATATCCTTACCATATTGGTATTGTGTAATTCCCTATATAAAGGGCTCCTATCAATGAATAAGATGACTCTCTTGCTATCTCTTTGTCTCTACACTTTATTCTTCATCATCATGATAAATATGCAGTACTTGATAATATGATATGCAAGATCAAACTAAAACTGATAAAGATGCAGTACTTGACAATATGATCTGTAAGATCAAACTAAAGCTGATACGGATAACAAAAAAAAAAAGACAACCCAAATGAATTGTGGAGAAGAATTGAAGTTAGGGGAGAAAACGTGCTTTCGATGATTTTAGGAAAATTTATAAGCTATGATATGACGGTAAAAAAAATTAAAAACTTGATTGTGTTCTTAAGAGATGTTTATGTGCATGCCACAAAAAACAATAAAACATATGAAAATTAAGATGATAAGTTGAGTATGGAATATCGTGGGTTTGTAAGTATTGTTTACAAGTGCATGCTACAAAAAACAATAAAACATATGAAAATTAAGATGATAAGTTGAGTATGGAATATCGTGGGTTTGTAAGTATTGTTCACAAGTATTGTTACTAAAACTTGGAATATCGTGGGTTTGTAAGTATTGTTACTAAAACTTGCATGCATCTATCAACATAAACTGAAATAAGTAAAATGATCCAATAAAACCAACTCCATTGACATCAACTCCTTCATGTCAATACAGAATCATTTACAATATCACTCGAAAATCCGATTCGCAGTAGATCATAATTTCACTCTGTCAATGGTTTATGAGCTAAATCATCTCTTATATTGGTAACAGAGTTACATGACAAAATGTCAATCCTCATGATTTAACAGATATATTATAAAAACAAGTATTTTCGTGCTTAAACAAACAAAATTAGCAACAAAATCCAAAATCAAATCCATATTGACAAAAAAAAAAGTTTTAGTTATGAACCATCATAAAAAGAGAGTTTACCCTACGCTGTCCTCTTTTTTTGGTTTCAAATCAGCAACTCTGAAGATCCTTTGAGGTGTCAATACAAACACATTGAATAAGAAAATAGTTCATTACTTACAAAATAACAAAATGTATCAAACTTTTTTTTTTTATTTAATGTTCTCTCTACCTAGGTTTATTTGTTTATCTTAAAAGTCCTAAACTTATATGACCTCACTGATCTACTCTCATAATATACTCATATGACTCAAGATCAGCAGGAAACTGCACAACATACACCACCTCCCTCCTCCAATCAGCCTCATCATCAACTATAGGAATCAGCTCCTCGATAATCCTCTCTTTCTTCCAAACAATCAACCATCACATATCTAATTCCACCGATACCGACTTGAGTGTATACCTTATTATTGATTCACTGCTCATAGTCATCTCCATTAAACGGAATAAATGCTATAATCACACCAACAAAACCTGAGAAACAAAATTTATCAAGTCATTCAAAGACATTTTTTCTTAGCAATTTGTGATCTATCAAAGTTATCGTAGTTGATAGCGATCATATCAAAATGATCTCATGACTTAACACATTGCAAAAATAAATCTAAGAAGGGATAATGATTGAACTAAATGTCTATGTGTGGTAAAAATGTTATATGTATGACATGATTGTTTGGGCAACACAGTTCGATATTGCTTGTGGACTCTAGTGTCTTTTGAAGTTTTTAAATTGCAACACTGTCATAATTTTGACATTGTTGACTCCTATTGTCCTTTTAAGTTTTTAAATTGCAGTACTATATCATAATTTTGAACTATGTTACAAGTTTAGTTTTCTTGACCATTTCTTTGGTTATTCCAGATCCATTAAGATGGTTTGGAATGAATCCAATATGGTGCCACCTCTAGACGAAGAGGGTTTCTTAAAGTGCCACATGAAAGGTTTTTGAATAACCTTTTGATAATAACTTGTTTGAGAAACTGATTATTACTTGCTGCCAGATTTAGAAAGCTAGAAATGGTGTTATTTATAGAAGATTATTACCTAATCCTACAGCCACAACTGTTGCAGCAACATGTCATCACATCATATACTAGAGGGCCAACCCCAATTCAACTAGTATGATTGAAAATCAAATGATTAGGTGGTCACCAACACCCCCAAACAGAGTCAAAATAAGCTTTGATGGATCCGTTCAAAGCAATTCAACAACAAGTGGCTTCGTAATCAGAACAAACTTAGGTAAGCCCCTTGTTGATGCTGCTTTCAATGCCAAAAATACCGCAATTCCAATTGCTGAAGCATTAGCTCTTCGTAATAGCTTCATTTGCGCAAAAGAGATGAGTCATTCGAAGATCGACGTTGAAGGTGACTCGAAGCTAGTCATTGATACAATCAACCACGTTTATGCACCTCCTTGGAGACTTCTCAGCTTGCTCCATGACATCAAGCTATTAGAAAATTCATTTGAGTCTATTAGCTTCAAACATGTCTTTAGAGAAGTTAATTTTGTTGCTAATGTACTTGTTAATATGGGTCATACTGCAGACTACTGTGGTGTTTGGATTGATTGTGTTCATCCGAAGGTCAATCTTGTTCTATCCTTTAATTCTGTAAATGTTGGGTGCTCTAATATAGTTTATTTTTAATATTTATTTTTAATATTTAGGTTGATGAATCCAAAACCCTAAAATAATTAAAAAAAATTTGACATAAAATAATATAAAACTGTTTAAACCGCCGCCATTCCAAAATCTAAAAGGAAGCGGAACTCAATTCCCATTGCTGATAACACCAAAACGTGGCCTCCTCCATTCTCCTTTTTTCTTGTCCAATTGTCCCTGCAAGGGTTTTTTCTCCCGCCTCCACCTAGCAATGGCGACTGTGTGCTCTCCTCACACCATCTCACGCGCCGCCGTTTCTTCTTCTTCAGTCAAATACTCTCCGTCCCAATCTCAGCTCCTATTCCGTTCACACTTCCCGAACCGCCGCCATGACAGCTCAAGCCTCCACATTACTGCTCCCAATCCCCGCGCCGCCACCAAAGGCCGCGTTCTCTGCTCCCAAAACCCTAACCCTACCCCCACGCGCCGCCCCGACTACGTCCCGAACCGCATCTCCGACCCGAACTACGTCCGCATCTTCGACACCACTCTCCGCGACGGCGAGCAGTCCCCGGGAGCCTCGCTGACCTCCAAGGAGAAGCTCGGCATTGCGCGCCAGCTGGCCAAGCTCGGCGTCGACATCATTGAGGCGGGTTTCCCGGCGGCATCGAAAGACGACTTCGAGGCGGTGAAGACGATCGCCAAGGAAGTCGGGAACTTTGTGGATATAGACGGTTATGTCCCTGTGATATGTGGGCTGTCCAGGTGTAATGAGAAGGATATCAAGACGGCGTGGGAGGCGGTGAAGTATGCAAAGAGGCCGAGGATTCATACGTTCATCGCAACGAGTCCGATTCATATGGAGCATAAGCTGAGGAAGACGAAGGAGCAGGTGATTGAAATTGCGAGGAGTATGGTGAGCTATGCTAGGAGCTTGGGTTGCGAAGATGTTGAGTTTAGCCCTGAAGATGCTGGCAGGTAGTGTGATTAATTCTATCATTTCTGAAATTCATTAATTTATTAGATTCTGTGATGATCAACATTGACCCTTTAAGAATGTGAGTTGATTATCGAGGTGTTGCATGATGATGTAGAATAGATTGTCAGTATGAGCAATATAATATGCTTAGGTAGTTGTGTCGAAATTAGGATTGAGTTGAACAACTTGCACTTAATAATTCAGGAGGTTGGCTTAAAGAGCGAATGCTAGAACATATGTCTGAGTGTTTGCTTTATTTATGGAAAGTTATATATCGGAATTTGGCCGTGCTGGTAGAGTTCAGTAGGATTGTATTGGGGATTTGGGGGTTGGGTTATAATCGCAAAGCTTACGAAGTTATATGTTGAATTATCTAGTGTTTAGTGTACCTCATGGATTTAAAGCCTGTCCCTAGCAAGGGAAAGAATATATGTAAGATTAGGGCTTGTTTTGTTATTTGGTTGTTTGCAAGGTGACTATTACTCATTATATTTGTGGTGAATCATAGACTTATTTAGCTCTTTGGTTAATTTTTATTCAGTAGATCTCATTTGCTTGTGTTTCTAATAGTTCACTCTTTTGTTTTCTTGGACCAAATCCTACCAGATCTGAGAAGGAGTTTCTATATCAGATTTTAGGTGAAGTCATAAAGGCTGGAGCAACAACTCTGAACATTCCTGACACTGTGGGTATTACTGTGCCAAATGAATTTGGTCAGTTAATTGCTGATATTAAAGCAAATACCCCTGGAATTGATAATGTTATCATCTCGACTCACTGCCAAAATGATCTTGGACTTTCTACTGCCAACACTTTAGCGGTATACTGTTTTTATTTCTTCTTTTGGTCTTGTTATATTTGGGCATGTAGTGTTTTGAAAAAATGCAAATTACTTTATCTTTTCTATGTTCAGGGGGCAAGTAGAGGTGCTAGGCAAGTGGAAGTAACGATCAATGGAATTGGTGAAAGGGCTGGTAATGCTTCACTAGAGGAGGTGAGAGTTGATTGCTGTTGCAATATGCCATATTTGTAGTTTAGTTATGAGTAATGTTGAATTTTGAGAAGTCGTTCTTATGAGTTCATGTTAAAACTACGTAAACTGCGTCAAAACTATATATTATTTCTTCTTGTTTTCCTTTAAATAACATGGTTAAACTAATATATCTGCAGGTTGTCATGACTTTAAACTGCCGTGGGGAGCAAGTATTTGGGGGGCTATATACTGGAATCAATCCTAAACATATTTATATTACAAGCAAGATGGTATATTTTCTTCAACCATTTATTCCTTTATCACTGTAAGTCTGTAACTGCTCTGGATGAAGTCTCTTTCCTAAATGGTTTGGTTTTATAGGTTTCAGAGTACACTGGGATGCATGTGCAGCCACATAAGGCTATTGTTGGATCTAATGCTTTTGCACATGAAAGCGGTATCCATCAGGTTTGTCATTTTTTTTGCCTGATTTCATAGTTTCAGTTGGTCATAACTCATTATCAAATCCATAAGTATGTACATCTAATATGCTTTCTGATCTATAGGATGGAATGCTGAAGGACAAACGTACCTATGAAATTATATCCCCTGAAGATATTGGTTATGACCGGTCCAATGAAGCTGGCATTGTCCTCGGAAAACTTAGGTAAATTCTATTGAAACTATTATTCTAATTTATGGCCTGAATACATACTTCTCTTTTCTGTTCATAAGATTTGGTATTGTAGAAAATTAAAGTTCAATCACCTTATTGAAATTAAATAGTAGCAATACTTTTCATTAGCAATTTCGTAAGTTATTTTTGTTCTTGTAAAACTTGGTGATTTGGGTCAATAGTGACTAGGGAATTAATATTAAAACTCTCACAAAGTCAATTGTCACCTGTTAACTTATTCGTAAGCTTATAGAATAAAGTATCATCTTCGTGTCTAGATTAGCTGTCTTGGTCTGTTATAACAGTTTCGTAGTAACCGTTGGATATTCGTTGGCATCATTTTGATTTGCGATTTTGTACTGCTCTTGAGTTTTTGGCTTTTTGTCCAGTTAATATGTTCCAATGCACTTTTCATTCACCTGAATTTTCTTTTCATCATGCACAACTAGGATGACCTAATTGTGTTTCTTAATTTTTCTGGTTTGTGAGCAATTACTCATCTTATTTCCTTAAATTTATATTTGAGCATGTAATGGTTAGTGATTTTTTCATTTTCTTTGGGAAAGAGATTGGGGAAGGTTTAGGAAGATGAGGGAGGGAGATAAAGTGAGGAATGGAGAAAGATGAATGCGGACAACACAAAAAAGAAAGAAAGAAGTATTTGTAACTGTTTTTAGTGTATATCTAACATCCTTGCCCCTTACCATTATAATCTCTCCCGCCACTTTTTAAAACTTCTCTTTTAAATACTTTATTTGAAACTCAACATTTTTTGATAAGAAGAAATTGCATTAAGCAATTGCTATAGTACAACAGATTTATAGTACACCGGATAGTCAGTAAGATCTATCCATTACCCCAAATGGAATGCAGGAACAAAAGCGCCACTACCTAACTAAAAAACATTGACAGATAAAATGATGCTGAATGGTCCTGACTTTTTTCCCCTTTATATATGTATTTTTGAAAGGACTTGGGATCTTTAAATTCCAGACCTTGAACTTCTAACTGAGCTTCCGGGGAACCATCTGGAATGATGGTAAAAAGGCACACATTATCCCATGCTGCACCTGTCTGAATACTTCTTATGAAGATTATTAGGATTTTAAATCATCATAAACAAGTATCTGGATATAAATTATATTTGCATTTAGATCTTAAAACCTCTGTGAGTTATCCAATAAGATAAAAATATGTGCTATTTCATAATTCACTTGTTTTGCTTTCATGTATGTTTTCCTTGGAAATTTACTTATTTTCTGCTCTAACATTTCCTTCCTCCAAACTCTAAATTTTCGGTTTTGTTTTGTCTGGGCATGATTTTGTCTTTTGCAGTGGACGCCATGCTGTGAAAAAGCAACTTGAACAGGTGCAAATGCTGCTCATTTATTGCAATGTCAAACTAACTTTGTTGGTTTGTTGACCACAGTTCCCTGATGCTTTCTTTGCTCTTGTTAGCTTGGTTATGAGCTTGATGATGTTCAACTTGAGACTGTATTCTGGCGTTTCAAAGGAGTAGCTGAACAGAAAAAGGTAAGCTGAATGTTGTAATTCACTTCTGGAGTTCATTTTGTTATAGATTGTGGAGTATGCATTACTGTCTTTTTGAAATTCCTTTGTTGATGTGTAGTAAATTATCTATAAGATCAGAATTTTTAGACATTGGATTGTATAAACTAACAGCCCAGTTAACTAAGATGCACAGTGAACAGAATGATCTTTGTATCTTTTCAATGTTTTTACAGATTTCTTAATTGGTGTTCTTCAAGATATTCTTGTTTGCCCTCTTATTTTAATTGCTGGTGTCACAGAGAGTCACTGATGCAGACCTCAGAGCATTGGTGTCAGATGAAGTTTTTCAGCCAGAAGTTGTCTGGAAGCTTCATGATCTGCAGGTGAGTCGAGACAGTTCTCAAATTTCTTGCTCATCTTTATGCTAAAGTTTTAAGAGAAACTCATCTTTAGTTTACCTGAACTGGATTCTCAGGTTACCTGTGGAACTCTTGGTCTTTCCACAGCAACCGTTAAACTAATTGATGCTGATGGGAGAGAGCATATTGCATGTTCAGTTGGAACGGGACCAGTGGATTCAGCTTACAAGGCTGTTGATCTCATTGTGAAGGTTCGTTAAGATCATGCTGTAACTTTCTATCTTGCAATTACATGTGATGCTCGAATATAATTTGTTGCAAACACTTGTACAGTTACTCCTATTTCAAGCTCATTGTATATGGTAGTTTGTTGGTTAAGGTGATTAATAAAAATGTGGCCATGAATATTTAAACTGCACTTTAGAGACTTGTTTCAATGTTGATACGTCTGCTCTTTTAAGATCTGTCAGCATTCATCCAATGATAGATGTTGAAGATCACCGTATTCTGGTGTTGCCTTTTCCTTTTATATTCATTTATTTATCTATTTATTTTAAAGAGTGATTAATGAAACTTTAGCTGGTTCCCAGTTGCTATAAACATTATTATCATGTGATTGTTTGTAAAGAAGTTTGCTTATATTTGTTGTATGACAGGAACCAGTAACACTCGTTGAGTACTCTATGAATGGGGTCACAGAAGGAATAGATGCAATAGCCACCACTCGTGTTGTAATTCGAGTTGAAAACAGTGACATGGTCGCTGGTGAGATATCTCAACGGACGTTCAGGTAAGGAGTCTTTTATCTTGCATTGTTTTCAAGTTTGCTTGAACATTAATAATTTATACCTCTATTTGTCTTCTGGTGCCAGTGGAATTGGAGCAGGAATGGACATTGTTGTTTCTAGTGTCAAGGCCTACATTGGTGCCTTGAACAAGATGCTAGGTTTCAAGGAAAGGTTTCCACAAGAGATTCCACCAGAATCAGCAGAACGAACCCCAGTGTCGGCATAAAAAGGTTTTGGTAAACATTACATGTGATGCGTAAGCTTTGAGATCCTGGCTCCACTTAGTTTCTTGTTTTTCTGTACAGTGTTTTCTAGAAACTTAAGTAAAATGTTTGGAATCATCAAGTGAATACCCTGAAATTGAACGTTAGGGGTGTACTATTTTATCTTAGTCTTTTAAAGATGCATTTGTTTGCTAAAGATGTGATTGGCTTGAACAAGCCATTGCCAGCGAGTTGTAGTTTGAGAGCAAGCTTGTATTGAAGGTGTGCTATTGCGCTACGGACAGCTGATGTAGAGAAGTTACAAATCACAAAATAGGTTTATCAAAATCAGGCTTTGACCTCTTCCTCATTTACTAAGGAGGAGCCAAGTAAATATGGAATGAGGTCAAAGCAGGCCAAGTTGGTTAAACTGTTGAAGTGTAGAGAGAGGGAGTGAGCTATGCTTTCTTAATTGATAAATAAAGAATCTTTGCTTTGTATTTGCATAATCTTTGTGATTTTCAGTATGAATTCATAGACAATTAGTTTCTAAAATTTATATAGAAAAGGAAGAAAAAAAAAACGCTAAAATGATAAAATTTACAGGAACCATTTGGTTGTTTCTACTTTCTACGTTAAGAATGTGTCATCTCTAGCCTTTGGATTTCAGAAATCCAATTACCGAAGTTGAAAATTTTGAGGACGTCCACATCTAGCAGTATTAGCTACGATTTTATCCATAATTCCATATATGTGCATGAACTTAATTTGATCCTACTGATTTATAGCCTTTCTTTTACTCCTTAAATCGTGCATTAACTATGGCGAAGGGAAGGTCAGAAGTGTTGGTTAAGGAGTTAATTACACTGATTAAGTGGGTGATGCTCCTGATCTATATATGTCACTATACAATGCATTACTGAAATGAACATAAACCTAGTATTTGATTACAAACAGATATGGGTAGAAAACTTGGATTTGGGGTTGGAGTGGGTCGACTCAGTCTCATAACCTTCCCGGAGAACTCGATCTCGGAGGGGATGCTGCATATGCTGACTTTGCTCTTCATGATTCTCGTGTCTCTCTTGCTGGTCTCAATGATTATTTCTGCTTGTGGCGAGGGTGGCAACAACAAAAGGAGTGGCAGTACGGGAAGTGTTGTTTGGGGAGGTGGTGGTGGCGGTTGTGGAGGCAGTGGTGGTGGTTGTGGATGTGGAGGCAGCGGAGGTGGAGGTGGCGGCGGTGGTAGCAGTGGTTGCTGAGGCGGTGGCGGCAAAGGCGGAGGTTCTTACAAAAATGTTTGAGGAAGTAGTATGGGTATGGCCTGTATGCATGTAGTAGTATTGTAGTCTTGGTGCACGTTTGATACCCAGTACTGGGTTAGACCTCT
Organism: Fragaria vesca subsp. vesca; assembly: GCF_000184155.1. NCBI lineage: Eukaryota > Viridiplantae > Streptophyta > Magnoliopsida > Rosales > Rosaceae > Fragaria > Fragaria vesca. The sequence continues at coordinate 12,057,481 of NC_020491.1, forward strand.
TTAATTTTTAAGACTGTCCTGCACTAGCGTGGACTGTCTTAAATTGTACTAATACTGGGCCACGTTTGGTGTTGCATGAGATTAGGAAAAAAAAGTTCTAAATTAGAGATGTCTCATGTTTGGTGATGCATTGGACTAGACTACTCTAAACATAACAATCTAAACAATCTTAGTCTAACAATCTAAACAATCTTGGTCATCTAACAATAACAATCTAACATCTAACAATCTTGGTCATTGACATGAAATCGAAAAAAAAAAAAAAAAAAAAAAGAACATTAACTAACACATACCAAGTACCTCAAATATGGATATGCCCTTAACAACTAATAGAAACATGTGAAAGAAATATGCAGAATCTAAAAGAGAAAGGAAACCTGTGAAAGAAAACCTTTGTTTGCAGCAACAGATCAGCACCTCCAAGTTCATGTCCTGATGGTTCAGCAGCAGATCATCATAACTCAAGTAAACTTTGTTTGCAGCAGATCAGCACCTCCTAGTTCCACATACACAACGTTTAAGTATGGCACACCATTACAAAATATAAATATGTCACTGCAGTCAATCACACTATTATTAGTATGTATATCAAACCTAGTTCATACAGCCTAGTTCATATGGTATAATCTGTTAATACAGTAGCGTTGAATCTGTTAATA
>NC_020491.1:12058159-12066314 GCF_000184155.1 Fragaria vesca subsp. vesca
AGGGAAAAAGACATAAGCAAAACTACACATTTAAGCTTAATATTATGTGTTCATTATACAACAACAAAAGCAAGCAACACAAAGGTTCCAAAATAGTTACAGCCTGCTCTAAACATAGTTGCTCCCTTCATTAGTTCTTACATACGAAGCCACCACAAACAAAAAAATACAAACATTTCACTGATGTTCAGTCACATGATCAAAAAATCAGTGAACCTACTGGTGGCTTTTAGACCAATCCTTGCCTATCTATTGCTCATAAGCAAGTTTTGAACATATACCCTTCTAACATCATCATCCAATGACTTGAAGATAGAGATGTTCTGTGGTCTCTCTAGGATGATTCCTAATGCAACAATTTGATCATCAACAGATAATCCTATGTTCTTCAACTCTTTGGCAATGTCAGAGCGATCTTCATTACCCTTCAATATGGCCTCAGTTACCATTTGCATCCTCTTTCCTGATTCTTCAAATACTTTGTCCAAAGCAACAACAAGTTTATCAGTCTCATCAACTCTCTTCCTCTTCCTACTACCTTCAGTTTGGGTAGAATCTTGGTTAAGTGACACAGGACTTACATCATTAACCATTTGCTCAGAATTAATATCATTAATGCTTTGATCATCCGCCATATCAGCAGGGGTTTCAGCTCCTCTTCCATTGGCACGATCCTTGCCAAAAATCAGAGCAAGATGATCATAAATTGGAAAACTTTTATTTCTCCAACCTTTGGCATTTTTGTTGTGCTACGAAAAAAGAAAGTACTGATATTAGAATAACATCCATGGTTAAACAAAGACAACTTGTATTAGAAACTTAATGAATTTATTTACCTGAACATACATATCCCATGCATCATTGCTATCAACTTCAATGCACTTCTTGGCATCATTCCATGCAAATCCATAATTCACTCTTGTCCTTACCGGTGGGAACTCTCAATCCATTTGGCCTAGTTACTGCATCACGAAGTACTCTAGAGTCGGATGCAGAACCCTCCCATCCCGGTAACACGAATGTGAACTGCATGTCACGCGAACAAGCTGCCAAGACATTTGTTGCAATATCTGCCTTTCTAGTTCGGTATCTTGGCTTGTCAGTAGTAGCTACACGTACTCTAACATAAGTTCCATCTAAAGCTCTCAAGCAATTCTAAACCAAAAAAGTGAAATTTAATTATAACTATAATAATTGCATAGACTAGAACCAAAACTATATATTAGAATAATAATAACATACCTTAAACCATTTCCATCTATTATCTGTGCAATTATCAAGTACGGGGTCTGACATCCTTAATAGATTGGCTTGTAATCGTAACACACCTTGCAATACACAGTTGAAATACCTACTAACTGTCTCTCCTGATCGGAAGAATCTACCTCTAATGGTACGATTTTTAACATGATGAGCAAGTATGTGTAGAAACATACAAACTTGCTCCTCCACACTAACTAATCCATCATTTTTTAGCCTTCCATCAGTGCGGAGCAGTTCACATAACAACCCAAAAGTCCTCCTATCCATTCTTAACTCATTCACACACTCGGTGTCACTACTGCCTATTATACTATCTAGATAAATCAACCGAGTCTCAAATCTAACAAATGATCGATTATCTAAAGCAATTCGGCGATCTCGTCTTTGCCTCAATTTCAACATCAATAACACAAGGATTGTACAAACAGACATATTCTCTAAATGCCACAGTTCCAACAGCAAGATCAACAACAGATTTCTTCCATCCATATCTAAAAATAAAAAAATTGAATCAACCAACAATTCACCACAAACAATTAGTATTCCAATGTTTGTTTTGATAAACAAGCATAAGACAGGGAACAATTCACCATAATCAAACTGAATAAACAATAAACTGATCAAACTGATTATCAAAGAGAGAAAGGAAGAAATAGATGGACATACCTGCTGACGAATCCGGGAAGAAGATGGCGGCGAGCTTGGCCTTGGAGGTGTCGACGGCGCAGGTCAGAGAGGAGGTTAAGGACGGGAGAAGATGCGGGTCTGGGAGCCGAGGGCGAGGAGCAGATGCGGATCTGAGAGATGAAGGAGGAGGAGTTGTGGAGGAGGCGTAGAGACCAGGTTAGTGAGATTAGTGAGGTCTTATCTAAGGTAGCCTTTTCAGAGTACCCACGCTAACACCAGCTAAGGAGGAGAAATCAGAAAACCGGTCCAAGTTAATCCCATTAATGTTAGTACCGAAAGAGACCAAACATAGGACTAGCTTTGTTTTACTCCTTATTTAAGACTGGCTTAGGTAATACCGGGTACCAAACGTACCCTTAAGGAACTAAGCAGTAAGGTTCTGAATTCAAGTAGTTAAGGTAAACTAATAATTCATCCGAGTACTTAAGATTGTTCTGATGTGGTAAGTATGGTGTTGTTATTTCTATGTTGTTAGCTCTGAAAAACGGTTCCCGGCCGGCGGCTGGCTGGCCGATATATAATATATAGATTTGAGATTTCTCTCTTGTGATCTAATTTGTTGCTAGTTTACTACTATCATTCATATTACGAGCTTCATTTCTTCTATTCTTGATGGAGCTGCTTGGATTTTATTTTCAAATCTCATCTATGCCATAACGGAGGTAGAACTTTAGTTTCCAAATTAAAGATATGCAGAGCTACATAATTACATGTCATGCAAGTACTTGCATCAAAAAATTTGACAATTTGAACGGATAATTTGACAATTTGAAAGGACTGAAGATGTGCAATTGCATATGAATGTTTGCCAAACTGATAACAAAGTATTGGTGGAAAATGTGGCAAACAAGAAGACCCAAAATTATAACTCAACCACCTTTTCATATTTTGAAAGTATAAAAGAAGACGTGACGATCATAGCTTGTTATAAAAGGAAACAAAATGCACAATATTGAATGTTTGATTTGTATCAACCTACCAAAAGTTGAACGACCAAACGAAATATAGCCAAAACATATGTTTACAATTTCATTAAATCATTATCAGAATATTACATACACCATAACAAACACTTCTGAAACGTAAACCTAATTTTACCTGGTAGTAGCAAAAGTGTAAAACACTGATCCATAGCAATTAGCAGCCAAGAATCTGAACATTCTTTTAAAAAAAAAAATAATAAATAAAAAAAAAAAAGTAAAAATTTAGTAACGTTTAACTTTTTTTATTTGTCTAGCTACTGCTAGCATTTTTCTTTTTGGCAAAAGAATTTGAACATTGAAAACCATGTAGCCAAAAATAATTGGGTCAGGGAAAGTCTATATAAGCACTGCTGTTCCTTAAAGGGCGCGCATTCATATCATTTGAAATCTCATCCTATAGCATGAGAAATTCTTCACTTCACCTAAGACATTATCACAAGGCCATCACTTCTACCCACCAAGCCCTCTCCTTCTCCTCATTACCTTCCTTTCTTCTCGAATCCCAACACCTATCTCTCGATTCTCTTCGAATCCAAACCCTCCAAACCCAAAGGCGTGCATTAGTCAATCACTTACAACTAGGTCTTTCACACAACCCCAAGAGAATCCATGCTCAGATTCTCACATCGGGTTTCCGACAAGATGTCTTCCTTGCCAATCTTCTTCTTGACTCGTATAAGAAATCCGGGTACATTGTCTATGCACGGAATGTGTTCGATACAATGCCTGACAGGAGCTCGGTTACTTGGTCTTCCATGGTTTCGATGTACACCAAGCATGGGAAGAGTGAAGAGGCGTTGAAGGTGTTTTCGGAGTTTCATAGGAGTTCTGATGGGAGGCCGAATGAGTATACGTTTCCTAGTGTTATTCGGGCTTGTACGCAATTCGGAGGGGTTGATCAAGGTTCCCAAGTGCATTGTTTTGTTGTCAAGACTGGTTTTGATAAGGAAGTCTTTGTGGGTACTTCTTTGATTGATTTTTATGTAAAGATGGGGGATATTGAGGAGGCGAGATTGATTTTCGATGGTTTGGAAGTTAAGAGCGCGGTTACTTGGACTATTGTTATAGCAGGGTATGCGAAAAGTGGGAAAAGTGAGGCGGCTTTAAAGTTGTTTTATCAGATGAGAGACACTGATGTTCCGGATAAATATGTGCTCTCTGCTCTTCTGACTGCATGTTCTGCCCTCAAGTTCATTGGAGGCGGCAAGCAGATCCATGCTTATGTTCTGAGAAGGGGAACAGAAATGGATGTTTCGGTGGTTAATGTATTGATAGATTTCTATACAAAGTGCGGTCAAGTCCTGGCAGGACAGAAATTATTTGATAAGGTGGTGGATAGGGACCTTATTTCATGGACCACAATGATAGCAGGGTATATGCAAAACTCGATGCACGTGGAGGCTGTTAAGCTATTTTCTGAAATGACCAGATTGGGTTGGAGGCCAGACGGATATGGGTGTAGTAGCATTCTTACTTCATGTGGTTCACTTGAGGCTCTGAAACATGGGAGGGAAGTGCACGCTTATACTATCAGGGTTGATCTTGTCTACGAATATTATGTGAAGAATAGTCTGATTGATATGTATGCTAAATGTGATTCCCTGACTGATGCAAGAACAGTTTTTGACTCCATGACTGATCATAATGTGGTCTCTTACAATGCAATGATTGAAGGATACTCAAGACAGGATAAGTTGGCTGAAGCTCTGGATCTTTTCAATCTGATGAGGCTTAGATCGGTCCAGCCTAGCATCTTGACATTTGTCAGTCTTCTTGGTGTCTCAGCTGCTTCATTGACCTTGGAATTAAGCAAGCAAGTCCATGGGATGACCACCAAGTACGGGTTGTGCTTGGATATTTTTGCTGGCAGCGCTCTCATAGATGTTTATTCCAAGTGTTCATGTACTCGCGAAGCTAAACTTGTATTCGAGGAGATGAATGAAAAAGACATAGTAGTATGGAATGCAATGTTTAGTGGATATGCCCAACAGCAGGAAAGTGAAGAGGCTCTTAAGTTGTACTCTAAACTACAGTTATCGAGACAAATTCCTAATGAGTTTACTTTTGCCTCCGTAGTCTCAGCAGCCAGCAGCCTAGCAAGTGTCCAGCATGGTCAACAGTTCCACAGCCAGATCATTAAAGTTGGTCTGGAGAATGATCCTTTTGTCACAAATGCCCTTGTGGATATGTACTCCAAGTGTGGAAGCATTGAAGAGGCTCACAAACTGTTTGACTCCAAAACTTTGAAAGATGTTGCCTGTTGGAATACCATTATCTCAACCTATGCTCATCATGGAGAAGCAGAAAACGCTCTCCTGATGTTTGAAAGAATGATGAATGACGGCATAAAACCCAACTATATCACATTTGTGGGAGTGCTATCAGCTTGTAGCCATGCAGGCCTTGTGGAAGATGGACTTCGTCACTTTGAATCAATGCCTTGGTTTGGAATCGAACCAGGGATAGACCATTATTCTTGCATAGTTTCTCTCCTGGGCCGTGCCAGTAAATTATCTGAAGCCAAGGAGTTTATTGAGAAAATGCCAATGAAGCCTGCAGCAATTTTATGGAGGAGTTTACTGAGTGCATGTACCGCTGCAGGTAATGTTGAATTGGGGATCTATGGAGCAGAGATGGCAATTTTGAGTGATCCATTGGATAGTGGATCGTACATCTTGCTTTCGAATATTTATGCCGCCGAAGGTATGTGGGATGATGTCAAAAAGGTTAGGGAAAAAATGGAGTATAATGGTGTAGTGAAAGAAACTGGGCGTAGTTGGTTCTAAGTTAACCCAAGGCGAGGATAATTGTTTTGAAGGAGGGAAGGAATGGTTGACAAGCCTATTTGCAGGGAAAAAAAATAGATCATTGCGAAACTGATCTAATTTTTTCAATTTCAGCCAATCTGATTTTGCAGATCGAAAGGGTTGGTTATGTGCCTGAAGCTGATTAATCATGTTTAATCATGCTAAGTGAAGCTGCCAACAGCATGAGCTCCTGAACAATTATGAAATGAAACTTCACAGGTGCATCTTTGTGAACTCTGAAGTGAAGCTTAAGCTTGACATGCAATATGTTGGGCTTCTTTTAGTTCGGGTATTTAAGCTGGTGATTAATTTTAGTATGACTGCAAAAATTCAGTGCAACGATAATGGAGGAAGATTCTTTGTTTGGATTGAATGAGTCGCATTCAAGAAGCTGGTATAGACATCACCGGAGCGGACAGCTGATCTGCAGAAATTTGGAGATGACATGGCTTAAAATGGAAAGATCGATTCTAATGTGTGCATGCATGAAAGTTGTAAATGCAAGTTAATTTTTATTTTTTTGTGTACTCAGTACTCCTTAGAGGAAAAGCATTGGGAAATTATCCTTTCGTGATGTTCTGATCATCGAATTACCGTGACCTTGTACTAGGGTTTTCCGGAGGTACCTCCAAAGTTGCATCCCTTTTTGTGGAGGGGTTCTATGGACTGGATTTTCTACCATGTATGAAGCTTAGCTTTTCATTGGAAGAGAAGTACGTAAACAGCCATTTTCTTCAGATGTCAATAAGAGAGTGAATTGCCGGTACAAGGAACTTTGGGGGTCTGGGAGTTTTGTTCCGATGTTTTGAAGGGTACATTCTTCTTGGCCTTGTCATCTGGTTAGTTTCCAAAAAAAATTTAGTCAATTTTTCCATTATGCCATGAGATCTTTAGTAGAAGAGGAACCTCCTGGTTATTGAGTTGTTCTTCTATGGATGAATCTGCGTCAACGTAACCTGCTTCATGATGAGGGAACTGTGACGTAACCTCTGGTTATCTATGAAAATAGGATTGAGGTATGTGGCTGAAGTGCATGCAGCATTGGTGAAATGTTCTATTGGTCTGGAGTTTATATTGGAGAGGCGTGTTACAGGGTCGAGGTAGAGACATATAGCGGTGTAGCTTTCAAATTGTAGTGAAAGATGTATTGCAGCGGAGGAAATTATTGTTGAGGAGATTATAAGTTGATGCAAATCCTCCATATCTCTTCTATTGGACAATAAATACTGCACGATTGTAACAAAGTTGCTCATGCTATTGCTAGGTTTGTAGCCTGAGAGAAATAGGCGATTGCTACGTCGTCTCCAACGCTGCAGAACAGAGAACATAAACTAATGAATCCGACTCAACCTTCTGGGCAGCGAATCTTGCCATCGGAAGGCAATATATTGTGACACACCCTCTATTTGTGCACCTTGGCAGAAATAGGAAGCAAAACTGGGATAAAGTTGAGCCAAAAGATCCCGATTCAAGAGAAAAAGTTATCATCGACAAACAACTGGAATGGTTGTCGAAAAAAACAGACAACTGGAATGAAGTTCTGGAGTAGAATCGGAAAAATCAAACCTGTACGCTATTATTTGAATACAACTTGTGAGGCACTAGTGTGGTAAAATTAGACTTCAGATATATTTCTCTTTCCTAATACAAAAGCTTTTAACTTTTGGATTTACATCTAGTTTTTCTTGAATTAAGATATCCTAAACTTGTCTTGAGTTTTCCTACCAAACCACACTCTAAATCAACTTCGTCATCAGACCCGAACTTAAACTCAAAGTGTTCAGGACTTCGCTTGGTAGCACATGATATAGTCGCTGCCTCACCCGGAGATGATGTGAAAGGCTCCTGAGAAACATTGTTAAGCTTCTCTTCCTCATCTTCATGGTACACTACACGAACTCCAGACTTCTTCACTTGCAAACCTTGGCCATCTGTCGTAAATAAAAATTCAATGTGTTGCCAATCTTGACGACTCTGGAGTGAACTACAGAAAATCCAGAGGTGATCCAGTACAGCTTGGCCTAAGTGTTCATCAAAGGAAAAACCAGGCAGATGGAACCTCTCTTTTCTATTGACTTAATTGGCAATGAATCTCATGTGTAGGACTATACTCATCACTCAATGACACAGGTGCATGCTGATCTACAGCAAAAACAGCGCAAAACGCGAATCCCATCAACTTGTTATTGAACCAACTTGGAGGTAGATCAATGGTTACCGAAGGACCCGCGGTTTGATGAGTAAAACACTGGTATATCATTTCCAGGAATGACAAACTCAAATTTCTCTACTTGACGATGATATGAAAGTGCCTGTGACATAAATCCACAATGCGGTTCACAATTAAGACCATGCACAGAGAGAGAGAGAGAGAGAGAGAGAGAGAGAGAGAGAGAGAGAGAGAGAGACGACGTA
>NC_020491.1:12066334-12077426 GCF_000184155.1 Fragaria vesca subsp. vesca
GAGAGAGAGAGAGACCTGAAGGTGTCGCTCCAATTGTTGCTTCACCAGTCTGAAACAATTGAGAAAATATGCCTTTGACAGAAAATTCCACTTGGTCACTATCTCCAACGAAAGGAAATTATTGGCATTGACTTCGACACGAGGTGGAAGCTTCGGCAATTCTTCAAGGTACTGGCATCTCTGCAAATCGAGATATTCAAGCACGTGAAGTTGGCTGATGTTCCCCGGAAGCCTCACAAATTGGTTAGAGCTTAGATTTAATCTTTTTAATGAAAACTTAATGGGGCAGACAACAGGGATAAATCCCATATCCCAGATATTGCAGTTACTTATATTCAAAGTTCTTAAAGACTGCAAATGAGCAAAAGAAGACCATCGGAAAAACTTTGTTCCATCAAAATTTAAGACAATGATGTCTTCCAGAGGACCAAGGCATGAAGGCAGTGGTCTCATGGTAGTTCCAGCCACATCAAGCTCTTCCAAACTTTTTACATCGCCCAAATCTTCCGGCAATTTTTCAAGTTTCGAGCAACGAGAAAGAAGAAGAACTTTCAGAGATTTCAATCCAGATACACTGCATGGAAGACGACACAGACTTGTGCAATCTCTCAAGTTCAACAAAGTCAGTCTTTCCAGCATACCCACTGATGAGTCAACCTCAGTCAGGCGTATACAACCTTCAAGAATCAAACATTCAAGATATGTACTACCACTTAAGTCTGGGATCTCGAGAAGATTCAAAGAGTGGCTGAGGTTGATGGTTTTCAAACTGTGTAAATGCTGTAAGAAAAAGCATTTGTAGCAAAATTAGCTTGCATGATACCAACACTTCTGTAGGTGATAAAAGATCAATAACTATTACAATGCATACCTTTATGCCCATCCAAAGATATACAATCTGGCTATGACACAAGTTAATTTCTTTTATCTTCTCTGGGTTGAAAGATGATGGCAAAGATCGTAGAGGAAACTTCAACCACCTGAGAATTCGTAACTCAGTTGAAAGATACTCGAGGCCATCACAGAGTTTAGAAAGTTGCACATTACGTATCTCAAGCAGTCTCAATTTGTTCATTTTCGAAAATGATTTAGAATTCATGTGCATAACTGGTTCATCAGTAACATCCATGATATGGTCAAGGTCCAGGACTATGGCTTCCACTGTGTCTGTTCCCTAATGAACATGAATAAGGAAATGAAGCTCATAGATAAGAAAGGTCTAGTACTGAGTTCGTAGTACACCTGTTCATATAGAATATATCAAAACTAAAAGGATTCATGTACTAGGTCACTCACTGTATTTCCACCCAGCACGTGATTGATGTCTTCATAAAGCCACAACCTGCTGCGCTTGCCTGGCTCTTCAGGAGACTCCCGGCGAACAATTTCTAAACCCATTTCTTGGAGCAAGTCATGCATCCATATTGTGCCGAAGGAAACAGTTAAGAGGGATCTTTCCACAAGGACATCTATTCCAATATCTGCATACAAGCCACAAGCGTTTAGAGTTTCTATTACATAGTGTTTTCTCTTCCCATGAAAGTAACATGCAATGTCTAGGAAAAGTTTCTTCTCCTTGTCATCAAGACCATCATAACTTATTTTAAGTGTCTCAAAAATGTCTCTGTTACACACGTCTCTCCATTTGCACAAAACACTTCTCCAGGCGCCTACACCTCTTCCATGTAGAAAAGATCCCAATACTTTCAGAGCTAATGGAAGGAGAAGAAAAGGCGCCTACACCTCTTCCATGTAGAAAAGATCCCAATACTTTCAGAGCTAATGGAAGACCTTTGGCATAGTTGAGGACTTGATTAGACAATTCAAGATATTTTTGTTCAGGGTAATCTCTTTTAAAGGCGTTCAAGCTAAAAAGCTGAAGAGCTTCATCACTACTTAGTCCTTGGACCTCAAATTTTCTCTCTACACCATGTTTAACCAGTAGATGGTCATTTCTAGTTGTAATGATAACAACACTTCCAATATGAAACCAATCTTTCTTTCTAGCCAAATAGTCCAATTGGTCCGAATGATTAACATCATCAAGAACGAGAAGAACCTTCTTGTAACGTAGAAATCTCTTTATCTTCTTGGCTCCTTCATGAACATCCCATACGTCAACATCTTTTCCCACGCATCCTAGAAATAAGCTTCTTTTGTTAACTGCAGCAGACCACTTTTTTCTTGCATTGCTTCTAACATTTGAAAGAAAGCTACTGAATTCAAATTGATGAGAGATTCTGTCATACAAAACTCTGGCAATAGTTGTCTTACCAATCCCTCCCATCCCCAATATCCCTATAAAGCTAACATCATGCACACCTTCCCGTGACAGCAAATGAACTGCTTCTACTCTTGAATCAATTCCAACTAGGTTCTCCACAGATCTAAACAATCTAGGGAACAATTTCGCACACACCACTGCAACTATTTCTTTGATGAGATCTCGTTCGTACCTGAGTGAGATAAGAAACATTATCACTCATTTTCATCATATGCATATTAAATGGACAAAAAAAAAAACATGTAGACATACTTCTAATAGTTTTTCTAAGGACCAAGCAACTTGAAAGGAGCAACACCCATACTTTCTTCTCTATTCGTCTAATGATATTTATCTTTAAGTTGCTCACTATGCCTAGTTGCCTACATCATGCCTTGTGGGTTGTAGCATAACCAACAAACACAAAGATCATCTATTGTTAAGTAATGCAATATTACAACCGATTATAAACATTGTTGGTTCTGTTTCTCTGTAAGTTATCAGTACTTCAGTACATAAATTATAGCATACAGGGACAACTTTTCTGTTATGAAGTAACAACTTTACAGTAGAATAAGATGAAGAGTTGGAGTAATATATACCTCCAGTCCTTCAAATTCCACCCAGTGAAATTTGATACTTTTGTTAAGGCAGTTCTCCATCCTTGCAACTTATCTGTATCATCCCTAAATCTCTTTTCATGTTCATTGAAAGCCTCTGCAAAACTCCCTGTCTGTTGTCGTACATGAGAGGGATCAACATCATAGAAAACTGGCAGAGCTGTTATCCTTGTTTCCATGCATTCAAGAATCTTCAAAAGTTCATCCAAGCACCATGTTGACGATGCATAATTGACTGAGAGTACAACGAATGCAAATCTGGGTTCTTCAATTGCAGTTAAAAGTACTGGAGAAAGGGCTTCCCCCTTTTGAAGTTCATGGTCATCCATGAAAGTTTCAATCCCTTGAGCTACCAACTCAGTGTATAAGTTGTTTGTAAAACCCTTTCGGGTGTCTTTACCTCTGAAACTTAGGAAGACATCATATTTCCATTTCAAAGAAGAGGAAGGTACAGATGAAGAGGCTCTTTCTATACTCATAATGTGTCTGTGACTGGAAACTACTTCCTTATCTCTGACAATTTACAGATTGTCTCCAAGGACTGACTATGAGCTAGGAGAATACAAAAAGCTTCATTAAAATAATAAAATTACATCTTGACTGGATTGTGTGATGATGTATTTTGAAATTCTCGACACTTATGACATTATTTTGCATGTCACGTTTGTGAATCATCATCAAAGAAAGGAAACTACTAGACCACATTTTCAATTAACAAAATAATTGATGGAAAAGTTAAGCATATAATTTGAAAAGAATTGTACAGTTTTAGCTTGTTTAAAACGAAAAACTCACATCGGTATACAAATGTTATTATGTTTGGTTGTTCTCATCCTAGTAAAATGGAAAGAGAAGTAAACATATACCATGATGCATCTCAACTAAACAGTCTTAACACTTAGTAGCAGCTAAAAACTGCATACATTATTCTTTGTACAACAACTATATCCCAGGGCCGCAGGGGTTTGTGAGGGCCAAAATATCAATGATAGATTCCTTTAGTAAGAATTTCACATTTACCGGTTCATGCTCGATACATTACAATCACTTTCTCAGGGCCGCAGGGGTTTGTGAGGGCCAAAACCTAACAACCGACAATTTCCAATTTTTTTTATATATTTTTTTATTTTTTATATTCTGTTCTTTCTGGTGATCAAGACTTGTTACTTTACAAGAGATTAAAGTTTCTTCAATCCTTAGTTGGATTCCCCCAGTTATCTTCAATGTATAAAGCTTCAACTCAGTTAAACTGTCCCAGATCGATGATTGAAAACCCAAACAACAAGAACAGTAATGGCAAAACATATATGAAGATAATCAGTAGGAGTAAGGCTGACCTGTTCTCGAACGTGAGCAAGTAGTAGTGTAAAAAAGAATTGCACATTGGGTCTGTCAAAGGAGGATTCTTCGGCCAAAAAGAGTGAGCTTTGTGTTCTTATTATATAAAACTGCTCTATCTTTAGTTTTATGATTTCTATGATCCAGCTCTGCTTCTGTCAATGAGCGACGGAAAATGCAAGGATGATTTTTAGCGCCTTGTGGTTTCAACTTACATTATTGCCCCATGCTCTCAGTCAATGTGTCAATTACCCATAAATTTCTTGCTAATGATATTTTTAGCCTATGATTCTTATCTCAGTCAGTTATTTATGTATAGATTCCTATCTCATTCAGGTTTACCTGGATATGTAAGTAGATACTTACAGAAGGTGCCGCAGTTTTACTTGAATATCAATTAAAGAAGTACCCACAAAAACTTCTGATCAAAACCAATTTTGGGCACCTTGAGTTCGTCTCAGACATTCTATCAAACAACTTCCGTGCATAAACAACGGACCCAGATTTCTTGAATGAGTAGAGAAGAAGATTGGCAAGGAAAACATCTTCTCTAAGGCCAAATGCGAGAATCTGAGCATGAATTCTCTTGAAGAACAAAATGGGTTCGTCTAAAATGCCTAGTTGTAAGAGATTGACTAATGGAAGCCTTTAGGTTTAGAGGATTTGGATTCAGAAACATGGGTTTAGAGCTTCGAGAACAGGGGACGATAACGAGGAGAAGGTGAGGAATTGTTGTGATAATGTCCAAGGTGAAGAGCAGTCTCATTCTAAAAGATACGATTCAAATGATGTAATGCTCGTAGTTAACCCAATAGTTTGGTTAAACCATCTCCAACAGCTTCCTTAAAATTTCTCTAAAATAGAAACATGGGTTTAGAGTTTCGAGAAGAGGGGACGGTAACGAGGAGAAGGTGAGGAATTGTTGTGATAATGTCTAAGGTGAAGAGCAGTCTCATTCTAAAGGATACGATTCAAATGATGTAATGCTCATAGTTAACCCCATAGTTTGGTTAAACTATCTCCAACAGCTTTCCTAAAATTTCTCTAAAATAGGGAAATAGGGAAGCAAAAGCCAAATCTCTAAAAAATTTATGCTCTAACTCCAACAGTTTCTCCATTTTAGAGATTTCGGTATTATTACAACAATAAAAAAAGGCCAATAATAAAAAGGTACTTTTATAAGTAACAAACGATAAAACTATTAATAAATGTTCATTGATGATAAAACAGTACACCTATTTAAATCTCTTAAAGCGTTGCCCATAAAAATAAAAAAATTACGATCTATGCCACTGACGAAAACCGTCGAATCCTTATCCCTCTCAAGGAAAATCCACTCTCTTCCATTTTTCTTCCAAATCCCAAATCCATTTCAGATCACCACCTCCTTCTCTCTCTCTCAAATCCGCCAGCGACGAACCCTTCATCGTTCCAACTCTACTCCATGACCTTGCCAACTACGCCGACTGGGGCTGGTTCCCGTTGACTACGCCATATCGCCGCCGGCGACAAGAAATCAAAGGACGACGTTGATGTGCTAAAGGATTCCGATGCTAGCGGAGGGTCAGGACTACAATGAGCCTCAAGGTTTGGCTCTCTTTGATTGCTTTGAAATGTGAAAGTTTGAATCGTATAGGAATATCACATTTGTTGCGAGATTGTGGCACACTTCAAATTTGATAGGTTTCAGTTCAATGTTTCATGAATAGGCACTGATCTGTGATGCTTATGAATTGGTTTTACGAGAACGACCACATTGAATTTGGTTATGCACACCAGGTGCTTGATGAAATGTCTGTGAATGAATTTTGGTGTTTTTGCTTGATGAGATCTTAATCTGCTAGCGAGGGCTGACCTTCTCAAGTTCTTGAGCAAGGAATGTGAGAAAAGAGATGCTACATGCTGCAAAGAGATGCGCATTAAAGATGAAACCTTAAGAAATACAGAATTCTGCCCAGATTTTCAGTCAAATTCGACGGTAAATTGCGAGCAGCTCAAAGCAATCCAGGAACCTTGCCTTATATCAACGGAAAGCTAGAAGAGTCTAGTTTCCAGAACTTTTCGCGGATCGTTGATAGCTATTTTGTAGAGAATGTTATGGCCGTCGGAAGGAGGGAAGGTCATTCTGCCGAAAACTGGAAAAGGAAGGAGAAAAGTCTATCAATCAAGTGTTCATGTAACTGACAATGTGGCCGTTAAATGTGGATGATGATTTTGGAGGTTAATTTCGCTGGAACTAGCGGTGCCCACCGGTCAGGTAAGCTTCACTTTCAACATAAAGCTCTTAATGTTTGATTGAATTTTTGCTTATTGATTTGTTCATATCTGAAAATTTAGGAAATAAGAGAAGCTTAGGGGAGATTAATTAAAAATGAAGATGACTTCTATATACGTTCATATGGGAAGTGTGAACAAATTGTAAATGAATTGTATGAATCCATTGTTTCTATTGATATATAAGGTGAAGCTCTATGAAACAATGTTAGAGTCAAAATCTTATTCGGTCTATGATTTACAACAAGATTGGTGACATTTAGCAAATGACAGGGTTTTAAAGAGTATATGTATTTGGTGTATATCACACTTTAGGGTTTATATCCAGAAGAAAGGCATTGGGTGTGTATGAAAGTATTTGTCAGATTTTGTTTCTTGGCCATACATTTTACTCCCTCTTGCTTGCATGGAATTTGGTTTCTGTTTTTTTATGTCCAGAATTCTACATTATAAACTACCAAGCCTCTGATTTGTGTGATTGTGATAACTTGCTGCATCACTTATATTGTAATGGCAGTGGTTCTAACTTAGCTACAATTCGAGAGAAGTGGCCAAGAAGTACTGCCATCCATCAACTAGAAGCTCACATTTTGAGTATGTTGTTCTATGTTAAGTTGGTGAGGCTCATCCCTATTACACCCTCTACACATATTTGACTCAAGTTGCTGCGATGATATATAATCAATTAGCTCATAACAAGTTTGTTGGGTTGTTCAGAACAAGCCCTCATTTATGTTGTTCATAACTCACCAAAAGTTGTCCTTAGCTTCTACAAAGATAGAATATGGTGCAATTGTTGTTCTTGTATAGATAATTTGGTCTACATTTAAGAGATCAAGATTCTCTTTACATACTTTTCTATAAGATAAATAAGATTGATGTCCAGTGATAAATCTTTTATATATGTTGCGCTAGTGTTTCATGGATGGTTACATATCCATTTTAACAGTTATATCGGAATGCTGCATTAGTGTTACATGGATAGTTACATAGATGGATAGTTACATGCATAGTTACATAAATGGATAGTTACATGCATAGTTACATACATAGATACATGCATAGTTACATAGATGGATAGTTACATAGATGGATAGTCACATAGATAGTTACATAGATGGATAGTCACATGGATAGCTACATAGATGGATAGTTACATGCATAGTTGCATAGATGCATAGTCACATAGATAGTTACATAGATAGTTATATAGATAGATAGTTACATAGATAGTTATATAGATGAATAGTTACATAGATAGTTACATAAATAGATAGTTACATGGATAGTTATATAGATAGATAGTTACATGGATAATTGCATAGATAGATAGTTATATGGATAGTTACATGGATAGTTACATGTATAGTTACATGCATAGTTAAATGGATAGTTACATGTATAGTTACATGCATAATTACATGGATAGTTATATGTATAGTTACATAGATAGATAGTTACATAGATAATTACATAAATAGTTACATGCATAGTTACATAGATGGATAGTTACATAGATGAATAGTTACATAGATAGTTACATAAATAGTTATATGCATAGTTACATAGATGGATAGTTACATGCATAGTTACATTGATTAAGAGTTTAATCTGAAAAACGTAATAAAGAGATAAGAGTGTAATCTGGCTATGTAACTACGATGTTATTACTCAATTAAGAGTGTAATCTGGAAAACGTAATAAAGAAATAAGACATTTTCATCTTCATTCATATGATTTCAGTAGATACTTAATACAATAACAGTAGTTTACCAAACCAAAAAAGAAAGTACATCTTAGACTAAAGAGGTGCTAACCCCATTTTCTCTGCATCATATCAAAACAACCCAGAACAGCATCCTATTTGATTTAAGCTCCTTCTTGTTGATTTTGTCAAACCTCTCTGTTTAAGTAAAGTTGCAACAATATGGCTGACAAGTATAATGAGATTTGTGAATCAGTTATAGCATCATAATGACAAGTTGCTGAAGAAGTTCTATATGTGTGCTTAACTACATAAGCTTCATTGTCAAAGCCTTCAGGTTCTTATGGAGTGAACCTAACTTTATGGAATGAACCCAGTTCAAAATACCATAAAAATCAAATCCTTCTGTTCTTCAATTTAATGGAGTGAACCCAGCTTCATAATGCCATCAGAATCAAAGTAAAGCCAGAAACCATCAAAAAATGAAACTGATCAGCAAGCTTACAAATGCATTGATCATTATCACTAAGCAAGATTATAGAGATATAATGCTTCTATAAGCAAGAATTACAAATGCAAATTACTTAAAGCATTAAGAAACTCACAAGCCCATGGTGCGTCTTGTATCAATGCCACTCTATCTAGAAAGAAAAACAGTACCTTGGAGAACTTTTTATCACAATCATAATCAAGTCCATGAGGGGCATTTTATATGGTGGCCAGGGCTAATATGGTCCAAAACAGACACCATAAAACTGGTCCAAAACAGACACCCTAAAACTTTTTATCTCATCATCTCTTGATCCATGGGATGCTAACCCGAGGGAAAGGGTATGCTAACCAAGCTTCCCACACACCAATGACTTAAATGACCTGCTTAGTTACAAGACCACACTACAATGTTCGGCAATAATAACACAAACATCAGCTTGTATAAACATCAAAACAAAACAAATTAAGCTTGTACCCAGAACAGATAATATGTAATAGATTTTGTTTACAACTAAGATTAGACCAAGATCGGATTATTTACAACTAACTGAGATTAAACTAAGATCGGATTATTTTCAACTACTGAGATTTAGCACTTCCAATACGGAAGTCAATTTCACATAGATCAAAGAATACAAACCAAATTCATCAACAATATGCTAATATATATGGTCCAAAACATATCGTAGTATTCTTGCAACTAACTGAGAATATAATTGCATCTACAACTATTCAAAACAACAAATCACATAACATGGCATATGAGATAATAAGATCGGTATCCAATTGAACAAATGTCAGATGGGAGAATACTACGCTTTGTGCCCGAAGGAGATGGAAAACCAAAGCTCAAGAAATTTGATCTTCACAAATCTGTGTGAGGTGTGCTGAAGAACATAAACAAGAATAATATAGACTCAAAGAGAGAAAGCGAATATATGTACGCTTTGTGCCTGTTATTCCACCTCATAGAGAAGAAGATGGGAGAACTAGGGCTCAAGCAATTTGATCTTCACAAATCTGTGTGAGGCGTGTTGAAGAACATAAACAAGAACAATATAGACTTACAGAGAGTGAATATAATATATGTACGATTTGTGCCTGTTATTCCATCTCATAATCATGTTTGTGTTGTTCAAGTTGCTTACTACGGATGCAGCTGAGCCTATGGTCACCAGTGCATATGCAAATACCTGTGAAAGGGAAACATTAATTTGGACATATGAACTTGTATATTATACATGTACTAGCAATAACATCTAACTAGAACACAAACTACTATACCACGAACTCTGCTAAGAACTTTAGAAGAATAGCAAGAAAAGAAACTAGTTATCAATAATTGAAGAAATCACTAAAAACCACAGAACCTATATGCCCTTTGTAATTGCAGTTCTTAAAGGCCATTTAGCAAAGATACCACACAAGAATACCTAATTCCCAGCAAAGGATTCCTCAAGGGAATCATTAGATGCTTTACCCATTGCTGCTATAAGTCAAACCACATATATGCTTAGCAATAATTCAAAAATGTAGTAAAGTACTTTATCATCCAAATCCACCTCCTAAATCATATATATGCCCATTGCTGCTGTAAGTTGCAGAACCCTAAGCTCCCCAAAGCAGCAATAACATTAATTTCTAAATAAACGGTGCAAGCAAATCAATGAACTTAACAACATAATACTATTATTTTTGCTCATCCGTCATCAGAACACGTAATACCAAACCCACCATTCCATACATCAAATCCAATGCCCCAATCTCAAAATAGTAAGTTCAAGTTTCACAAGGCAAAACATGACAATTATACCGAAACGATCCGACAATAACGTTATAATTAGAGGTTATTAAAGCATTACCTGGGGAAAAATCTCCTTCAAGGAGCTCAAAACCGCATTCACCCCCATATCCAAGCCACTAATCTACAAAACTCAAAACATAATAAATAGAATCAACAATCAGATCATCGCAAATGGATAGAACATCACCAAATTCCACAACAGAAAAGATGCTTAAACAAAAAAGAAGCTATTAGATCCTCTCCGATTACCTTGAAAAGAAGAAGACGATCGATGACTTGGACGGTGATGAAGAAGAAGGACCAAGCCGGAGATGGAGAGAGAGATGCGGCGGCTGAGCGCACCGGAGAGGATGTATTAGTTGAGGAGGAGCGGTGTTCGCCTAGCGGTGTTCACCGGAGCTCCGATGAAGTGCATGTATTTGCAATCAGATACCGGAGCTCTGTTCACAATCCATGTCGACGATCGTCGGCGATAGGGGAGAGAGAGAGAGAGACGACGAAACTGAGATCTCGATCAAAAACAAGTTTAAGGTTAAATTAGATAGGATTAGGGCTGGGCACTTAGTACCGGAATCCCGATCCCGTACCGGTCCCGT
>NC_020491.1:12077857-12079822 GCF_000184155.1 Fragaria vesca subsp. vesca
TTAATATTGTTCCATACAGCATAAAAATGTCGAAAATTTCATACACTGATCAATTGTGGTGGATCATTTGAATGCTTGGAGTTTCTCAACCCGTTTTTCCACCTGTGGTGGTGTTTGATAATCAATTAATTTTTTCTTGAAAAAAAAAATAATAAAATAAAATTTGTCGGGATCCCGATCTCGTCCCGGTCCCGTCCCGATCCCGATCGGGATCGGGACGTACGGGACAGATTTTTAAAAACACCTTCCCGTCCCGTCCCGTTCTTTTATTTTCAGGACGGGACGAGATTCACCAAATCCCGGCCCGTCCCGTCCCGTGCCCAGCCCTAGATAGGATGGTAGAATGGTCATATAAAAAGAGTGAAAATAGACTTTTTTATCATTTAAGATGTTTTGAGGTGACCATCTTTTCTTGTAATATGTTTTAATGATGATCTTTTTATCATGTGGAACATTTGAAGACTATTTTATCATTTGTACCTTCAAATAGTAGTTTAGTGTTAAATATCTAATAAAAAATGCTAGATGATTATTAATAATAACAAAAAAAAATTATATATTTCATTGTAACATAAATTACTCAATAAAATATTCTAGATTTTTGTTCTTGTCGTTGGAACACATGAATAATTAATATTTGAGGAAGGAAAGCTTTGCTGCAAATTTGGGAAAAAAGTGCTTCTCTTTCTTCTCCATCCTCATTTGAAGGAATGAGATGAAGAAGCTGTTGGACCACAAAACAACAATATTCCTCAAAATTGATAAAATCAAAAAAATAGAAAAGTTGTTGGAGATGCTCTTACAAATCAAGCATCCAATGTAAGTTTGTAAATATTGTACGTTACTTGTAAGTTGTAACAAAACTCATCAAGTTTCTTTAACACATATGACTGGAGTCCTTGTAACAAATATTGTTTTTCACATATTCAGACAACACACAACATCCACGCGACCATAATCCATAAAATTCAGGTTGCAAGAGAGATGAGCATGGAGGAGTTTGATGAGGGTATTCCAAATCCATAGAGGTAGAACATGTCACCTTGTGCACATATGATCCCATACACGATGATTAGTGTCGTCCTTTTATCTTTTCTGAACTTCAGGTTCCTCATCACACAAACCACTTGCACTAGATGCTCCTCCTCCATGAGAGTGAGGAAGAATGCCTCGCTTGAAACGAGACTCAATTAGATCACTTACGAATCGCAGACCTTAATGTTTCCAGACGATCTGGCTGAGGTTCCTTATAAAAAGAAAAAGCACTTCCACTAGGTCCTCCTCCTCCATGAGAGTGAGGAAGAAGGCCTCGCTTGGAAATGGCATGAGATACAACTGCTGCTTTCTCAGAATCACAGAGAGGAATTTCCAAAGCCTCATTAGAAAGGGCAGCGTTGCTTTGGTTAACCTCTGCCACATCTTGTTCATATACTAAACGTACCCCACATTTCTTGACAACCAAGCCTTGGCCCTTGACACGAAATGAAAATTCAATCTGTTTCAACTCTGTTGTATCTGCACGACGAAAATACGAAGACAGATAATTGTTGTAAGAAAACCAAAGGTGATCTGGCACAGCTCGTCCTAGCGTATGGTCGAACTTAAAGTCTAAAGACTTAGAGTTCTCGTGTCCATCTACTTTCACAATGCAAGTAATTTGATGCCAATAATTCAAAACCGGTGGGAACTGGCGGTGTCCATGTACTGCAAAAACAAAACAGAGAGCAAATCCCACAAACTCCTTACTAAACGAATCTGGATGCAGATTGATACTTAGGGGAGCAGTCATAGTTTCATGATCAAACCACTCCGGAATTTCATTTCCAGGAATAACAAACCAAAATGGTGTGTCCCCGGCTTCTTCGTTAAGGTATTGAGATACTTCCTGCAAACGTAGTAAAACAGAATGTAATTAACAAAATATACGAGAGAGAGAGAGAGAGAGAGAGAGAGAGAGAGAGAGAG
>NC_020491.1:12079842-12082226 GCF_000184155.1 Fragaria vesca subsp. vesca
AGTATGGACGAGTGTAAATACATACATATATTATAGAGTCTGAGAGGCTCGATATTTTATGGGATAAAGGTTTTATCGCTTGCGGCATGCATTCGATTTTTCCTTAGAAATTAATTTGGGGAAACATAAATATTTTAATTATTAATTTATTTTTGTCCACTCACTCTAACGTTATTAAATGTTTTCCCCTGGGCCCTTCGTTTTAAATTGCCCAGTCTGCAGAGTTCGGGTTGGATCTAGTAGGAGACGAGGCATAGTCACCCGCTTTTCGGCCAGTTTTCATCAGTAGGTTACCTGTTCAACCTACTTGTGTTTTCTTGCTTCCGCTTGTGTTTAGTAGCTCTGAATACTTTAGAATTTTTGTATATTATGTGATATTCAGAAGCGTTAAATTAAGAGTGTAATATGAAATTTTCGAGTTAGGGTTGTCCATCTGCAAGGGAGATTTTCTTAATATTTTCAGTAAATTTTCCTTGGAGGTGGTCCCCGCACGACTTACTCTGGGTTTCAGGGTGAAATTCGGGGTGGGTCGTGTCAATACCTCGGAAACTTAGAAAGACATCATATTTCCATTCAGAAGTTGACGAAGGAAAAGATGTAAAGGCTCTTTCTAAACTCATTGTGATTGGAAACTACTGTCTTATCTGTCACTGTTTATTGGAGATTGTCTCGGGATCATGAACTATATGCCAGGTACCAATTCTAGCATGAAGAACAAGCAATTCGTTTGTTTCCTCCTTCACAGAAATAGATAAAAACTTAGTTATTTAGTGAACCATATCTGCGTAAATTCTGAAAAGAGTGGTATACTATTATCTGGTTCTGGAATCTACTAAACAAAGACTCGCTCTTTTTAAAGATATATATATATACAGTTAGGATCTGGGGAGGACGTCCGTAAAATGAAAAGGGTGCGGATGGACATGTGTCGGCCACAGGAATCAACTGCATTTTATAGTGGGACCCACCACGTCCTTGACTGCATCCCTTCCTTTCTCTTACGCTCTAAACCCAGAAACGTTTCTTTGTGGGTCTCACTCCTATCATCTTCTCTAATCTTCAAAAGAATTAAGTTCATAACATCACACAAGCATGGCTAATGGTTTTGCAAGATCAGTTGGACGTCGACTTGTACAAACCACCAAATCTTCCAATGAAATTAATATCAAACACAAAACCATTATAATAGGAGTAAGAAGAGCAATAACAATAGGTTTCATTTCTCCCAAAATTTGCTTTAAAATCGGGAATTGCTGCTAGAAATAAGGTAAATTCTGAAATGGAGGTGGAGGATGAATTGGGTAGATCGCGAAGAATGAAACTCACCCACTCTATAATAATGGTTGATGTATATATG
Source organism: Fragaria vesca subsp. vesca (assembly GCF_000184155.1). Classification (NCBI taxonomy): domain Eukaryota; kingdom Viridiplantae; phylum Streptophyta; class Magnoliopsida; order Rosales; family Rosaceae; genus Fragaria; species Fragaria vesca. The sequence goes on from NC_020491.1 coordinate 12,081,200, forward strand.
GAGTAAAGTTTGACCCTTAGAGGGTCGAAGAAGATGAGAAAGTGAAGATTGGGATTTTTAAGATTACATAAGATGAGTGGTTCTGTGGTTTGAAGGTTATATAATTGTGAGAATGGTGGAGGGGCAGAACAAATTTGGAATTGAAGCAGAGATTCAGAGATTGAGGTGACGGCGGCGGTGGTCAATGTGTTTCTTTGGGGATGGGAAATGAGCATCAACTCTCAAAGTACTATATAGTTGTGTGCGAATGCTGAGGCATGCCCACCCATTTCATCAACACTTAGACTTCCTACTTAAATCTATTTCTGGATCTGTAATGGAGATGAGAAAGGCAGAGGAAAATCAAGTTTCTGGGTTTAGCGCGTGTGAGAGATCGAGGAAGGGATGTGGTCAAAGCAAGAAGAGAGGTGGTGAGACCCAGTTTAAAATACAGTTGATTCCTCTAGTCGACATGTGTCCATCCGCACTCTTTTCATTTTGCGGACGTCCTCCTCAGATCCTAACTGTATAACCAAGTTCAAATGGTATGTTTAATTAGACTTGCTAGTGCATCATAATTCATGACTAAAATTATCTCCAATCATATATATTAATTAGACATGATCAGAAGAATATTAATCACAAACTCAATGCTAAGTTGCTCACTGTCCCAGATCGGAAAAGATCAAGATATAAAAACATGTAGAAGATGAAATTACAGATTAGGCATCAAGCAGTATAGAAATTAGTAGGAGATCGACTAACCTGGAGGAATTGCAGAAGCAAATGTATTCTGAAACAGGAAATAATCAACCCGCGGTAAGACTAAAAAGATCAATACCAGAGCGATGACTGAATGGGAAGAAGATGCAAGGATGGTTGGGTTTCTTGGGTCTTCTAACCTGTCCAAATCTCACACACCTTCTCGGCAAATGAACAACTCGAACAAAAATACATATAACATATTCATGGTAGTTGCCTAATTAAGTTGAATATCATACTCAAAGTAAGCAACTTCCAGGTGAATGTATCAATAAGTTCAATGCTT
>NC_020491.1:12082246-12088162 GCF_000184155.1 Fragaria vesca subsp. vesca
CCAGATAGATATAGTTTCTTTAAGAGGATAGACAGCCGATATTATCAGGGATAGCTCCTTCCAAAGATTGCAGTACGACAAATCCAGTTTGGTTAAAGAATGTAAACCAGCAAAGGAAGGCAGCAACTTAGATATCGGTGGTCCTTTACATCTACAAAAGACTAATTCTTTGAGATTTCGAAGACCCATGCATGCAGGCAGTTCTCTCAAGGCAGTTCCATTCACATTAAGTTGTACCAGACTCTCTAAATGGCCCAAGTCTGCCGGTAATTTCTCAAGCTTCGAGCAATCTGAAAGATCAAAAACTTTCAGCGATTTTAAGCCAGATACCCTGCTTGGAAGAAGCCTAAGGTTTTCGCAACGCATCAAGTTTATCTGAACAAGTCTTTCAAGGAATCCAACGGATGAATCAACCTCGTACAGCTGTATACAACCTTCAAGATTCAAGTATTCAAGATCTGGACTACCACTGAAGTCAGGGGTCTTCAGAAGATTCAAAGAGTGACTGAGGTCGATTCGTTTCAAACTGTATAGAGGCTGTAAATACATATATAGCAAAATTAGCTTCCATTATTCAATAAATACATATAAAACTTAAATACGTTGTGACATGGTACCTTTTCACCCTCCCACAGATATTCAATATGGCTATGGCGCATTTCAAGTACTTGTAAGTACTCTAGGCTGGTAACTGACGCCAAAGATTGTAGAGGACATTTCCACCAGATTAGACTCCGTAACTCACTTGAAAGATACTCGAGGCAGTCCGAGAGGTGCACACAAACACCATCAAGTATCAGTATTCTCAAATTTGTCATCTTTGAAAAGGATTTTCCGGGAAAGTGTAATTCTGTGTCTGCATCTTTATTCACACGTAGTACTATGGCTTCCGCTGCATCTGTTCCCTAATAAACATAAATAAAGAATAGTCAGCTCGGACCTTGTTATAAAATGCAATAGCAACTGAAGTCATTGTTGCAGTAAGTTTCTCACTCTATTTTTTCTCAGGACGTGAATAACATCCTTTTTAAGGCTCAACCTACTGCGCTTGCCTGGCTCCTTAGGAGATTCTCGGCGAACAATTTCTAGGCCCATTTCTTGCAGCAAATCATGCATTTCTAGTTGTTCTACACTGCCAGCATCTGAAATAGTTAAGAGAGATCTCTCCACAAGTACATCAATCCCAATAGTTGCATGAAAGCCACAACTCTTGAGTACTTCTATTACTGCATTTTTCTCATATCCTTTGTATAAACATGCAATATCTAGAAAGATATTCTTCTCATCGTCATCTAGACCATCATAACTTATTTTAAGTGTCTCGAAAATTTCTGCATTACGAACTTCTCTCAATTTTGCCAACGTACTTTCCCATGCACTAGGACCTCTTCCATGCAAAAGAGATCCCAAGACTTTAAGAGCTAGAGGGAGACCTTTAGCATAATTCACAACTTGATTAGACAAATCACGGTAACTTTGTTCAGGGTAATCTTTCTTAAAGGCGTTCTGGCAAAAAAGCTGAAGAGCTTCAATAGTATTTAGTCCTTGGACCTCATATCTTCTCAGCACTCCATGTTTAACTAACAGGTGAGCATCTCTAGTTGTAATGATAATTATGCTTCCAAAACCAAACCAGTCTTCCTTTCCAGCCAAGTACTCCAAATGGTCCGAATGATTAACATCATCAAGAACGAGAAGAACCCTTTTGTGACGTAGAAATCTCTTTATCATTGTGGCTCCTTCATGAACATCCCGTACGTTAGTCCTAGAAATAAGTTCCTTTTGTAACTGAACCAGACCCCTTCTTTCTTCATTGCTTCTAACATTAGAAATAAAGCCCCTGAACTCAAACTGATTAGAGATTTGATCAAAAAGTACTTTGGCAATCGTTGTCTTACCAATTCCACCCATTCCCCATACCCCTATAAAGTGAATATCATTCATCCCTACACCTAAAAGCGATTTAACTGCTTCTACTCTTGAATCAATCCCAACTAGGTTCTCCATTGAACTAAACAATGTTGGGCGTGATTGCATCCTTACTGCAGCAACAATGTTCTTGATGAGCTCCGATTCATACCTGGAATAGATGAGAAACAATATTGACCAGTTTCTTCATGCTGCAGTGACACTCACATACATAGAAGAGGCAGAAATTAAAGAAATAAATTGAATGAATACCTGTAGTCCTTTGAATTCCACCCAGAGTAAGTTTGACACTTTTGTTAGAGCAGCTCTCCACTTTTGCACCTTCTCTGTGTCGTCACTAGGTCTCTTTTCATGTTTGGTGAAGGCTTCTGCAAAATTTCCAGTTTGTCGTCTCACTTCACAGGGATCGACATTATAGAATATTGGATAAATTGTTTTCCTAGCTTCCATGCACTCAAGAATCTTCAAAAGTTCATCCAAGCACCATGCTGAAGATGCATAATTTAGTGAGAGTACGACGAGTGCAATATTTGATTCTTCAATTGCAGCGAAAAGTTCCGTAGAAATAGATTTCCCTTTTTGGAGCTCACGGTCATCCATGAAAGTTTTTATTCCCTGATCTTCCAGTGAATTGTATAAGTAGTTTGTATAACCGTTCCGGGTGTCTATACCTCGGAAACTTAGAAAGACATCATATTTCCATTCAGAAGTTGACGAAGGAAAAGATGTAGAGGCTCTTTCTGAACTCATTGTGACTGGAAACTACTGTCTTATCTGTCACTGTTTATTGGAGATTGTCTCGGGATCATGAACTATATGCCAGGTACCAATTCTAGCATGAAGAACAAGCAATTCGTTTGTTTCCTCCTTCACAGAAATAGATAAAAACTTAGTTATTTAGTGAACCATATCTGTGTAAATTCTGAAAAGAGTGGTATACTATTATCTGGTTCTGGAATCTACTAAACAAAGACTCGCTCTTTTTAAAGATATATATATATATACAGTTAGGATCTGGGGAGGACGTCCGTAAAATGAAAAGGGTGCGGATGGACATGTGTCGGCCACAGGAATCAACTGCATTTTATAGTGGGACCCACCACGTCCTTGACTGCATCCCTTCCTTTCTTTTACGCTCTAAACCCAGAAACGTTTCTTTGTGGGTCTCACTCCTATCATCTTCTCTAATCTTCAAAAGAATTAAGTTCATAACATCACACAAGCATGGCTAATGGTTTTGCAAGATCAGTTGGACGTCGACTTGTACAAACCACCAAATCTTCCAATGAAATTAATATCAAACACAAAACCATTATAATAGGAGTAAGAAGAGCAATAACAATAGGTTTCATTTCTCCCAAAATTTGCTTTAAAATCGGGAATTGCTGCTAGAAATAAGGTAAATTCTGAAATGGAGGTGGAGGATGAATTGGGTAGATCGCGAAGAATGAAACTCACCCACTCTATAATAATGGTTGATGTATATATGGAGTAAAGTTTGACCCTTAGAGGGTCGAAGAAGATGAGAAAGTGAAGATTGGGATTTTTAAGATTACATAAGATGAGTGGTTCTGTGGTTTGAAGGTTATATAATTGTGAGAATGGTGGAGGGGCAGAACAAATTTGGAATTGAAGCAGAGATTCAGAGATTGAGGTGACGGCGGCGGTGGTCAATGTGTTTCTTTGGGGATGGGAAATGAGCATCAACTCTCAAAGTACTATATAGTTGTGTGCGAATGCTGAGGCATGCCCACCCATTTCATCAACACTTAGACTTCCTACTTAAATCTATTTCTGGATCTGTAATGGAGATGAGAAAGGCAGAGGAAAATCAAGTTTCTGGGTTTTAGCGCGTGTGAGAGATCGAGGAAGGGACGTGGTCAAAGTAAGAAGAGAGGTGGTGAGACCCAGTTTAAAATACAGTTGATTCCTCTAGTCGACATGTGTCCATCCGCACTCTTTTCATTTTTGCGGACGTCCTCCTCAGATCCTAACTGTATAACCAAGTTCAAATGGTATGTTTAATTAGACTTGCTAGTGCATCATAATTCATGACTAAAATTATCTCCAATCATATATATTAATTAAACATGATCAGAAGAATATTAATCACAAACTCAATGCTAAGTTGCTCACTGTCCCAGATCGGAAAAGATTAAGATACAAAAACATGTAGAAGATGAAATTACAGATTAGGCATCAAGCAGTATAGAAATTAGTAGGAGATCGACTAACCTGGAGGAATTGCAGAAGCAAATGTATTCTGAAACAGGAAATAATCAACCCGCGGTAAGACTAAAAAGATCAATACCAGAGCGATGACTGAATGGGAAGAAGATGCAAGGATGGTTGGGTTTCTTGGGTCTTCTAACCTGTCCAAATCTCACACACCTTCTCGGCAAATGAACAACTCGAACAAAAATACATATAACATATTCATGGTAGTTGCCTAATTAAGTTGAATATCATACTCAAAGTAAGCAACTTCCAGGTGAATGTATCAATAAGTTCAATGCTTCACCATTTGTTTCTTTAAGTTTGAAGCTCGATATATTATATAGAGAAAGAGAGTCATCATAGAGATTAGCTCAGTAGCTAGTTGAACAACCAAGTTGGTCATAAACAATTATGTCATGTGTGCGACCAAAGAAGTATAATCAAGCAATTGAGACTTGATTGCGACACAACCTACCTCCCTAACCTACCATTACCGCAGTTTGATCAACCAACCATGCACTCTGGAATTTCATTTCCAGGAATAACGAAACGAAACAATGCCTCATTTTTACTTGAAAATCAATTAAAGAAGAACCCACAAACACTTCCTGATCAAAAACAAATCTCGACAACAATTTCAACAAAACTATGCACTTGGGCACCTTAAGTTCCTATCAGACAATTCTATCAAACAGCATCCGTGCATAAACAACTGGCCTACATTTTCTTATACGAATTCAGTAGAAATCCAAATCCATCCATCCATAGAAATAGAACAGGTTCCTCATCAGGCCTACATTTTCTTATATGAACCTGGCCTACATCAGGTTCCTCATCACACAAACCACTTCCACTAGATGCTCCACGAGAGGGATGAGTCATGAGTGAGCTGTCTTCCGATGCTCTTCCAACATTTTCAGTTTACACAATACTTACGAGGAAGAACGCGTCTATTGGGATGAGACTTAATTAGATCACATAGGTATGAAGGGGGGAGGGGCTTCTTGACCCTAGCACACGCAGACTTTAATCTTTCCAGACGATCTGGCTGAGGTTCTTTATAAAAAGAAAAACCACCTCCACTAGGTCCGTCTCCTTGAGAGTGAGGAGGAAGGCCTCGCTTGGGAATGGCATGAGATACAACTGCTGCTTTCTCCGAATCAGAAAGAGGAATTTCCAAAGCCTCATTAGAAAGGGCAGCGTTGCTTTGGTTTACCTCTGCCACATCTTGTTCATATACTAAACGGACCCCACATTTCTTGATAACCAAGCCTTGGCCCTTGACACGAAATGAAAATTCAATTTGTTTCAACTCTGTTGTATCTGCACGACGAAAATACGAAGACAGATCATTGTTGTAAGAAAACCAAAGGTGATCTGGCACAACTCGTCCTAGCGTATGGCTGAACTTAAAGTCTAAAGACTTAGAGTTCTCTTGTCCATCTACTTTCACAATGCAAATAATTTGATACCGATACTTCAAAACTGGTGGGAACTGGCGGTTTCCATGTACTGCAAAAACAGCACAGAGCGCAAATCCCACAAACTCCTTACTAAACGAATCTGGATGCAGATTTATACTTAGGGGAGCAGTCACAGTTTGATGATCAAACCACTCCGGAATTTCATATCCAGGAATAATGAACCGAAATGGTGTGTCCCTGGCTTCTTCATTAAGTTACTGAGATACTTCCTGCAAACGTAGTAAAACAGAATGTAAATAACAAAACAATACGAGAGAGAGAGAGAGAGAGAGAGAGAGAGAGACGT
>NC_020491.1:12088182-12090305 GCF_000184155.1 Fragaria vesca subsp. vesca
GAGAGAGAGAGAGAACCTGAAGATGTCGCTTCATTGATGTGAATGCCACACTTGTACACTTCGCCAGTTTCAAACAATTTAAAACTGGCACTTTCTCCAATGAAAGGCAATTTGTAGCGTACACTTTTACATGAGACGGAAGCTTTGGCAATCTTTGAAGGTTATGGCAACTAACCAAACTCAGAAGTTGAAGCTTGTAAAGTTTACTGAGGCTCTGAGGAAGGCTAACAAATTGGTTACCTACTAGATATAACTTTATTAAAGAGGACAGACAGCCCATATCATCGGGGATGGCTCGTTCCAAAAGATTGCAGTGCGACAAATCCAATAGTGTTAAAGAATGTAAACCAGCAAAGGAAGGCAGCAACTTAGATATCGGTAGTCTTGTACATCCATAAAAGTCCAATTTTTTGAGATTCTTAAGACCCATGCATGAAGGCAGTTCTCTCAGGGCAGTTCCATTCACATAAAGCACTTCCAGAACCTCTAAATGACCGAAGTCTTCCGGTAACTTCTCAAGCTTCGAGCAATCTCTAAGATCAAGAAATTTCAGTGATTTTAAGCCAGATACACTGCTTGGAAGAAGCCTAAGGTTTTTGCAACCTTTCAAGTACATCCAAGTAAGTCTTCTAAGAAATCCAACGGATGAATCAACCTCATACAGCTGTATACAACCTTCAAAATCCAATAGTTCGAGATTTGGACAACCACTGAAGTCGGGGGTCGTGCAAAGATTTAAAGAGTGACGGAGGTGGATGTGTTTCAAACTTTTTAACTGCTGTAAAAACATATATAGCAAAATCAGCTTACATTATTCAACATATTTGTAGGTTATAACTTATAAAACGTTAAAATGTAGTAATAGAATACCTTTTTACCCTCCCACAGATATTCAATTTGGCTATGGCACATTTCAAGTATTCGTAAGTTCTCTAGGCTGATAACTGATACCAAAGATTGTAGAGGACATTTTCACCAGATGAGAATACGTAACTCACTTGAAAGATACTCGAGACCATCAGAGAGGTGCACAATATTAAAAGAACGACTAAATATCAGTGTTCTCAAATTTGTCATCATTGAAAAGGATTTTCCAGGCAAGTGCAATTCTGTTTCTGCACCTTTCGTTTCACCCAGAACTATGTCTCTTTTTTTTTTTTTTTTTTTTTTGTAAGAACTATGCTTTTTACTGCCTCTGTTCCCTAATAAACATAAATAGAGAATAATCAAGCTCCGGACCTTGTTATATAAAATGCAATCGCAATTTTTGTAAAAGAAAAATGCAATAGAAACTAAACTCATTGTTGGAGGAAGTTTCTCACTCGATTTTTTTCCAGGACGCGAATGACGTCATCTTCAAGGCACAACCTACTTCGCTTGCCTGGCTCATCAGGAGATTCTCGGCGAACAATTTCAAGGCCCATTTCTCTGAGCAAATCATGCATTTCTAAAATGCCAGCATCTGAAATAGTTAAGAGAGATCTCTTCGCAAGTACATCAATTCCAATAGTTGCAGCAAAGACACATGTGTCCAGTAACTGCATTACTTTATGTTTGTTGTACCCAATGTGAAAACATGCAATGTCTAGGAAGATATTCTTCTCATGGTCATCTAGACCGTCATAACTTATTTTAAGTGCCTCAAAAATTTCAGCATCACCAACTTTTCTCAATTTTGCCAACGCACTCTCCCACGCAGGTATATCTCTCCCATGCAAAAAAGAACCCAAGACTTTAAGAGCTAGAGGGAGACCTTTGGCATACTTCACAACTTGATTAGACAAATCACGGTAGCTTTGCTCAGGGTAACCTTTTCTGAAGGCGTGCTGGAAAAAAAGCTGAAGAGCTTCATCTGTATTTAGAACCTGGACCTCAGATCTTCTCACCACTCCATGTTTAACTAACGGGTGAGCATCTCTAGTTGTAATGATAACTACACTTCCAAAACCATACCAATCTTCCTTTCCAGCCAAATAGTCCAACTGGTCTGAATGATTGACATCATCAAGAACGAGAAGCACCTTTCTCGGACGTAGAAATCTTCTTATCTTCGTGGCTCCTTCATCAAAATCCCACACGTCAATCTCTCTCCCCAGCATCTTAGAAATAAGTTTCTTTTGTAA
>NC_020491.1:12090870-12094664 GCF_000184155.1 Fragaria vesca subsp. vesca
CACACATATTGTATACATGTAAATTGGCCAAATAAATTTGTTTACTTTAAGAAACTATCCAAGGAGAGGGAAAAGAAAAGAAATTGTATGTATACCTGCAGCCCTTTAAGTTTCACCCAGCGATGTTTGCCACTTTTGTTAAAGCAGTTCTCCATCCTTGCAACTTTTCTGTATCATCCCTATGTCTTTTTTCATACACACACACACACATTGTACATTTAAATTGGCCAAATAGTTTTGTTTACTTAACGAAACTATTCAGGGGAGAGCGAAATAAAAGAACTTGAATGTATACCTGCAGTCCTTTAAGTTCCACCCGACGATGCTTGCCACTTTTTTTAGAGCAGTAGTGCTCCATCTTTGCAACATTTTTGTATCATCCCTAAATCTTTTTTCATGTTTGTTGAAAGCGTATGCAAAAGTCCCTCTTTGTTTTCGTACATCAGAGGGATCAACATCATAAAAAACTGGCAGAATTGTTTCCCTTGCTTCCATGCATTCAAGAATCTTCAAAAGTTCATCCAAGCACCATGTTGAAGATGCGTAATTTGGTGAGAGGACAATAACTGCAAAATTTGATTTTTCAATTGCAGTAAAAAGTTCTGAAATGGATTTCCCTTTTTGAAGTTCACAATCATCCATGAAAGTTCTTATTCCCTGATCTACCAATGAATCATATAAGTTGTTTGTAAAACCCTTCCTGGTGTCTTCACCTCTAAAACTAAGAAAGACATTATATTCCCATTTGGAAGTTGATGAAAGAAAAGATGAAGAGGCTCTTTCTGAACTCATTGTGACTACTGACTAGAAACTAATTATTTGTCATTATATGCTGCAAACTGTCCAAAGGACCATGAGCTAGGGTCCAGCATGAAGAAAAAGCAATTGTTTGTTTCTTCCTGCAAAGAAGTAGATAAAAAGTGAATTATTTCCTTATGATGGCTCTATTTAAATTCTGAAAAGAGTGGTATATTATTATCTTGGAATCTACTAACCAGTCTAACTCACTTGTTTAGTACATAGTTTGATCAAAGACATGATATACTATACAGTAATATATTGTGGCAGCTTAATGCTGGTATTATCCCATCCATGACAGAAATTAGAAATGAATTGTATATTCAGAACTCAGAAGTCTTTCACATGTGAAAGATGTCATGAAGAGACTTACATCCGTGACATTGCTAGCCTAGGCATCAATATCTAATTTACAAGGCAAGGCAGCTCTTGCACAATAGCTAGGAATGTGAAGATTTTAAGAAATGCTTCCTTTCTATGCATCTTTTATACAAAATGAAAATCGATCTATTCTCATGCTAGTCTTCATATGTTAAAACTACTAGTTTACACATCTGGTGAATCAAAACACCATGTTGTTTGAATGAAATAACTTCTAGGATGGGATTTATTACTATGAATTACAAGATACAGATGAGTCATTCACTCTGTTAATATTGCTCCAAGTACTTTTAGACAACTGTGTATAACCTGAATATCTAGTAGCACTTAAATGCATGTATTATCTAGTACACAGTTTTATCAAAGAAATCATTTGTCTTATCTTTCAAAAACAAAATCATTTGTCTTAAGACAGTATAATATTTAGTTAAAAATGCATGTATAATTCCTTCTATGACAGAAATTGGCTAATGAAGGATTGAACAATGATATATGTAGCTGTATTTCCCATTCAATAAAAGGACTTGAAGAGAGGCATCAGTGATCTTTTACAAGGCAAGACTTAATATTCACTTCTACACTAGCTGGGGATGTTGAGATCTTATGAAATTGTTCCTTTTAATACATCGTTTGTACAAATCTATATATTCCTTTCATGAATCATTACTTGGATTACAAGATACACACACGAATCCTTCACTTGGCTGTTAATGTTATATGTACTAACATAGACAACTGCATATGACCCAGATACTGTTGATATTGCTAGCTTGCTAGTCTGCCTTAACTTTGATTTTCCCTCTATTCACAATATCTAATTCCCCACAAAGTTTGAACTTTTTTTCCTTTCTCTTTCTAGTTTATTCATCCCAACAGCCAACTATACAGTAGATAATCTAAAACCAAAACAAAATTGGTAAAATTTCATTTTAACAAGTTGTGCCCACGAAATTGAACAAAGTTGCTCAGTTTTTCACTTATTTTCCAATCATGAAGGATGAAATGAATGTGAATGTTTAGACTTGCAACAACAAAAATTATCTCAAATCGTGATCGGAAAGGATCAAAATAGAGGATCATGCAGAAGATAAGGAACTAGTAGTATAGAAAATTAGTACGCAGGAGGCTAACCTGGGCTTCTTATGCAATTGGGATCGCAAAGCTGGGCAAGTTTCAATTTTGAATGAGTAGGAAAGTGAGGAATTGCTGACTGGTACTGCCGGAGGATTTTGGCCTCAAAAATAAGAAAACCCTATCGATCCCCACGGCACACAAAGACTAGAAATTAAGACCAAGACCTTTCTAAAAAGCAGGTCTTCTAGTGATAATGCACCTCGATTGCCAATTGTAGTTTGAGAAATTGTTTCACACTTGACGCGTTGTTGTAAGTCCTCGGATATTTGTATCTTGTAAATGGAAGAAGATGCAAGGATGGTACGTACTTGGGTGTCTATATTGGTTCTTGTAAAATGTCTAAATCTCACGAACCTCCCTGATAAATGAATCTACGAGAGGTGAAAGCCTCCAACAAAATTACATATAACATGTTCTTGGTAGTTGCCTTTTTAAGTTGAATTTCATACTCGTGTATTGAGTAAGCAACTTCAAGGTAAATGTATCCTTAAGAACGTTCAATATGCTCCTTTTCAAGTTTGAAGCTTCATCAAACTGTAGTGGCCCAAAATTAGCTTGTGAGACTTGGTTTACTTTGAAGCCCATTCATCCATTAATTAAGTTTGATTTAGCTTGCTAATGGTTGTGGACTGGTGTAGTATGTTCTACCAAGTATATCTCTGCTACGATATGTAGAGTCAGGCGTTCAGATATTCACCAAAATGTGTTCTGCCTATATTACACACACAAAGTTAACTGAGACAATAGAATTCAGGTTATTATAGTAAAAAATAAAACAAACAAAAATAAATAAATAGTAAAGAAATAGATAATTATGGAATATAAACGTGGATAGATTGTAAGAGTACAAGATTGAAAATTGTAATTTCATTTGAGAAATAGTCGTTACTTCTTAAATTTAGGTGATTTTGTGATACGGTAAAGGCTAGTATTGTATAAGCTTGCGTAGGTAGTTGAACAAGTAAGTGGCTCTTAAACAATCATGTTGTGCGCGACCAGAGCAGTATAATCAAGTCAATATCTCATTAGACTTGATTGCGACACAAATCTACCACCCTAACCTACCATTACAACTTTTTTTTGTTCTCAAGCTAATAACAACTCAGGAATTTGTATTGTTGTACTTGATGATCGTTATTATACGTATTCTACTAAAACGATCATTATCGTACGTATTCTATTTGTGAATAATCCCCTTGGTGCAATCCTAAATTGTCCCACTAAATGGGACTAGAATCCTAGTGCAGTCTTATTAGTTTGTAATTGAGTGCATGCACTAAACAAACAAAAAAATGCCTAGAGGAATCGATCGAGTAATTGCAGACACTATATAAGGGTCGAGTAGCAGTGAGACTCTTTTGTTATAGAGTCACCAGGAGGAGTCACCAGGAGTACATGGTGTTCTCCAACCGATCATATTTAGGTCTATAATTAGTTGGCCGGTAACTCATCCAAAAATTACTATACATTTATGTCGTAAA
>NC_020491.1:12094849-12113351 GCF_000184155.1 Fragaria vesca subsp. vesca
CCAACTATATATATATATATATAGTAACAATTTCATATAAAAAGCTCTTATATATTCCGAAGAATGGTTGCTGCATGGGGATCATGATCAACGCATCGTCAACAGATATAGATCAGTTAATCCCAGAATTACTCACATGACTTGAAGGAGAAAGAAACATGTGATCGGTGGTGGCCGTGGCGGTGCACGCCGTTGGCAAATTACACGCCGCGGTTAGGAATCAATGTAAACGTACGACTAGCAGCAGCAGCCTCGCATGCTAGCTAGCCGCAGATCATATATGGCATGCGAAACGAGCCACGGTTTTCTCTCATTGCAATATGGCTAGGGTCAACTTGTGATGCTCGAAGTGGAATTGAAAACGGGTCAAAGAGTTTTATAATGTGGACGTGCAAAGTGCAGGCCTCATGTAATAATGATATTAATAGATACTACAGACAATTCACAATTGTATAGCTTAAATACTTCTTTGAAAAGAATGTCCTGTTTGCCGAAAAAGAAAAAAAGAAAAAAAAGAAGATTAGAGTTGTATACAGGCAGCGACATAGAGAAATGATCGAAGTTACTGGGGACGATCGATTTTTCCTTTCAATCTTAGCCTCCTCAGTGGAAATGGCCTAGCCTGGTGCATACCAAGCACCATAGTTCGGAATCTGGGATAGACCTACATATATACCACACAGACACACAAGCACCACGTACGTAGTCCATCACCAAAACATCCAATTAGACATATCCATGCATGCAGGCATGGTGCGTAATATGGTCCATAGTCCCCGAATTATGTGGAGGTATTCGGTCGAACCCGCCGCAAACAAATTGGTTCGACGGATTACCGTCAAGATATATAGTAAAAGACCAAGACTTGAAATTTTTGAGAGGTAAAAATTAAAGAAGTAATTGGACATAAAATTTTAATCCACACACGTATTACACGTTACAATCGTACGTTTCTCTCAAATTATATTACAAATGAAAAGAGCAAATTGAATGAAAAAATAGAGCATATGTGTCCAGTACCATTTGGTCTAATGACGTAGTCTCCTTTTTAGTAAGTGAGAGGTTATGAGTTCGACTCACGCAATTGTAATTTATTTAATAAAAAAAAAACATATATATACTGGTTTGTTTGTTTATCTCTCTAAATTTCAGCTGTATGTGTGTGTGTGTTCCCAACAAAGATCAGCTGTAAAAGAAAAATATAACTAACTAAATTTACTAATGGCTGCGCAAATGGTATCGATCAGACGTTGGTTCTTAAGTTCAATCGATTAAGTATAAATAATGTGGTTAAGTAAGAAACTAAGGATAACTTAATCTTAATCGGAAGCTAGCTATAGGTCGTGAGCATGCAACATGAAGGGGTTCTTACCAATAGAATCATAGTCAAGTAATTATCCGTGATCTCGACACAAACCTATCACCAACACAAGGAAATACAAGATATTTTTTAATTTGTTCATTCTTTTTTCTTTCTTTGGAGTTTTCGGGTGATAGGACACAATTTGTGACCTAACCAACGTAGTCATACCATAGTTTCTTCCACATTTTCTTATAGTTTTCACCAACCGTAAGATTTCTCTCTGTCAATAACAAACCGTAAGAGTTTGGAGATATCGTGCATCACAAGCTGCTTAAGCTAGTTGGTTTGTCTTCTCTCTTCTCTTTTTGTAGAATGGTTGGTTTGGTTCATCAATCATCCACATTTTAATCCCAAAATCACTTGACCAGTAGAAATAAACACATGAAGTAGTACGTCGTACGTTGATGTAGCCAAATTGCCATTCCCACATTGCCTGCCGTTGTTTGGAAGCTACGAAGATCGAGAATTCCAGATCGAGGCTCACATATATGCCATTGGATCGAATATGCAGTTAGCTGAATCGTGCATAGTTAATTGAAGCTTCCATTTGTGGCAGTTGCAGCATGCGTTTCTAGCTAGCTAGCTAGTTAGAACTTAGAATTACTTGTTAGCTTGGTTTGACTCATCGATCACCATCTGTTTGTAGTTTGCATGATCGATGACATCATTGATCATTAGAAGAAAACAAGGAAAAATTAGGAAACTGAATCCCATATGGTGTCCTTCTGGGACGGGTGTTCGTTATCAAAGAGGTCAATAATGAAAGTGGGTCGTTCACTGAGGATGGAGAGCTAGGAAGATGTGATAGGATTTGGTCATTGTCAAGTCAGTTTTAAGTCGATTCAGAGAGATAGAGGTGCACTGCATGCAATATATAATGGTGTAGTTGGCATGTCTACTCTGCGATTTCGATCTGTCTAATTCTTATGAACTTTTTCATGCACTTTCCTGGAAGATTATTTGACCAAATGTTCACACGATCGAAGACAATATTGCATTATGTGCAAGGTTATGATCAGCTAAGATTGATAATTGATTGGTGGCCTTCTAAGATATTTTAACCTCAAACCACACACTCAATCCCAGCTTAGGGGAGCTTAATCAAGGAAGAGACTAAATGCTAGCTAGGAAGTGGGTGAAGACTTGGGGATGGTGTGTGCGCAAGACCAAACAAATACTCATGAATAAAGAGTAAAATCCCTTTTCTTTTTCTTACTTATTATTAAGCATAAAATAAAATATATATATATATATATATATTGTTCCAATGAGTTTCTCGATCTTTCTTATTACTAGCGAATTTTGTTTAAGATATCTAGTAGTGTATATACATTACTTATTCAGTTTTATAGGATCGGAGTGAAGTAGCAAACCACTTTGGTTACGTTCACTAGTTACTAATATAATTATCCAGTCAATATTATGGACTAGTCCACAAGAGTATCCTAGTAAAGCCAAATTAATCTTCATCCGCATGCAGAAACATGGACTCAAAAGACGCCCATCAAACATGCTAACTACAAAATGGTGGGACTACATGATCGAGTTAGCTAGGATTCAAACTCTACACATCAAGGTTTTATACGAGGTAACTTGACCAACTTTAATGCATGTGGTTAGTTTCATGAACTCATTTACGAAGCAACGTACGTAAATTTTTACTTAAGTTTTTATAATTAATTAAATAAGCATAGATTAATGATATAAAATTCTAGTTGATCAGTCGATCCTAGCTATTGTAGTTCTCTCCATGATGGTTTTTTCGATGAAGTCTCTCCATGATAGTTGAAGTTTAAAGTTTAAACTCTTTTTCCCTAAAAAAGACAAAAACAAATAAACAAAGAATACTATCATAAAAGCTCAATTATGTTTCACAATCTTTATCTAGAATTCAACTAGAAGGTTTCTTAATTAATATCAAAAATGTGGATCGAGAACAAGCTTGAGCTTAATTTCAAGGTTTCAATCCTTCGTGGACTAAAAGACAACCGTTTACACACATCATCTGATCATCATATTACAACTTTAATTAGCTTAAGCAAGAAATGCTAGCCACAATTAGCGAGAACCAACTAAATCCTAGCACTACAAAAAATCAAAAATAATGGAGTAGGTGTAGCTAGAGATGGTCGCTATTTTGTTAGCTTGATCGGACTAAAATGAACCACGAGGCACATTCGTTGTCAAATTTTGCTTGGCACAACCAAACCAAGTAGTATGCCTATAAGTGAGGGCATCAAGTACCCCAGAGACTTGCATGGAGAGGGGGCAATGGTCTTCGATCATCTCTCCCCGTGACGCGTGGACCTTCTTTCAACCTCAAGACATGCACTCGAAAGCTCCAAGGATCGATGGGTGTGCTTTTTATTTGTGGGACGTCGCTGTATGGATGCTCAGTCTCATATGTTTTGTATTTTCTACGGTTTGCAAGGTAGAGCTAGAAGTTTCGGTTATAATGCTTCAAACTTTTGGTGTTTAGCCCGGAGCGGATTCCACGCACCAGTATACTCTTGCATTATCAATGAGCAAGTCGTCTAATTGGAGATTCACAGACAAAAATGTGAACTCTTAATTTCTTCTTTTGATCTTTTTATTTTTGATCCAATAAGCTTAAGTGAGCATTTCGAGTCGTCATGTCAGTTTTCCTTATTTTACATCGTTAGAATGTTTATTTGCCCTATTTGTAGGTTAAAAAGCTCAAATGTGGATCCCCATGTCAGTTTCAAGTCAACAAATAATATTATTTTTGAAGCCATATTAAAATTTTGGACTTAGTTGATGATGTTTGAGAGTACAAGGACTAACGTTATTAAAAAAAAAGATATGGGACCAAACTGATTATTGACCTAAAGTACAATGGGGTAAACTAAATTTAATCATATTTATAAATAATAAACTTAGTTTTGAGTGTGAACAATATACTTATATACTAATAATTATTTATTTGAGTATGAATTTGTATTCCCCTAAACTCATAAGAAGTTTTTGCCTAAAAATTTATTAATTGTGAACAATAAGCATTTATCACTTATTTCTTTAGTTTGTTAACAAAGAAAAAAATGATCGATAGGTTGTGTGAATTAGTTTTGGTTTGTAATCATATCATGTATAATTAAAAGTTGAGATTATGAGAGTAGAAGCGGTGGTATAGGACATTCACCTTGACTATTTTCAATTTTCGGCATGAAACGGGCCCGACACGGCCCGGCCCGAGCACGGCCCACCACATTATGGGCTTGGGCCGTGGGTCGGGCTGGGGATTACATTTGAGTAAATGGGCCAGCCCGAGCCCGTTAAGAAGTGGCCCGTCATGGGCCGGCCCAAGCACGGCCTGAAACTCGATTAGGCAGGCCGGACCGGGCTGGGCCGGCACGTTTGCCACCTCTACCTATAGTATCAGATCTGACCAGAGTTTTGACCATTAAATGACCAAAATATCCAGCTTTCACGATCAAATTACGCGTATGCCACTCCTTCTCTCTTCCTAACCCTCTTCGATCTGATCCCTCATCCTCTCTCTCTCTCTCTCTCTCTCTCTCTCTCTCTCTCTCTCTCTCTCTCTCTCTCTCAAATTCACATCCTCCGTCTCCGATCTATCCGATTCACCATTGTGGCCAAATCGTCGTCGTTGCAGGCCACACAAGCTCACCGGTGAAGACCTAGAGGCTTCGTGCGACCAACATCTTGGTTTGGAATCGCCGTCTGCACTTCTTAAGTGGCGGCCTTCTTGGCGGAGAGATCGGAGGTGCTATAATGGCTGTACCGCGTCGACGCCTCAGATCCGCCGTCTCTCTGTCATGATTTGGTTGCTCCTCGTTCGCCAAACCCATCGATGACAACCTCGACAACGATGACAATAAACCACTTTGGCGATGCCTTGTAAGATTCCGACGAAGCCGAGCTTGACTCTGCCAGCCGGCGAAATCTATAAGCATCCCAAGCTCCTCTGTGTTGGAGGCAATACCACCAGCAAAGCTTCGCCGTTGATTGACCATTAAGGCTCCTTACCAATTCGTTTTTTCGGTTCCAGATCGATGAACTTCTTCTTTATCTATTCTCTCGCCTCAGGTAAAACAATTGAATATACTATCATACAAGGTGAAAGACAATTGAATAGTCGGACAAACCTACCACCTTCCAGTTGAGAATTATATACCTTTTTTTGTTCCTTTTATGGAGTTCAATCACTAAACCACTTGCCTGACCCATCCTCCTTCTCCAATTTTGAGGAGTGGCTGGTCTCTATTTTTCAGGACGACAACCTCTTACTATTGAAGATAGCTTGTTGGTGTGCTGGCAGATCTGGAAGGCGAGAAACAATGTTATCTTCCAATCTGCTCAAGTCACTCCTTCAGCTATTGTGCATGCTGTAGCTGCTATAGGCTCTGCATATCGTCTCATCAACAGGAAGATTTCCTCCAGCACTCCTAGAAATCTGGAGACCATTAGATGGATTCCCCCTGCTCGTAACTAGTTCAAGCTAAACTTTGACTACTCAGTAACTTCTAATTCATTAGCTGCTGGTTTCGTCATTAGAGACTCTGCTGGCTCTCCCATTGTGTCAGATGAGCGGAAGCTTCACAATTCTTCTGTTCCGTTGGCTGAATGCATAGCTTTAAAAGAAAGACTCCTTGCTACTAAAAGATGCAACTGTAACCAAATCGAAGTAGAAGGATACTCTTCCCTTATCATCAACTGTGTCAAAGGGTCTTGTGCTATTCCTTGGAAGCTCAAGTCCTTGATCCGAGATGTTATAGCTCTTGCTGATTAGTTCGTCAACATCACCTTCTCGCATACGTTTAGAGATGCAAATTTTCTTGCGGATGCTCTTGCTTCGGTTGGTCACTCTCTTTCCTCACTGATGTGTTGGATTGATGGGATTCCTCCCTAAGCTCAGATGGCTCTTCTTATGGATTCTTCTTGTACTGGTTGCCTAAGAGGCTCTTAACGTCACTGATCGCCAAAGAGGTCCGGATGCAAGGTTTTTTGCTTTTAGTTATTATCATCTGTATGGCAAGTTTCTTGAAATGGTTCTGCCCCACATTAAAGAAGGGAAGGTTACGTACGTAGAAGATATAGTTGAAGGCCTTGAGAGCGCTCCATTGGCTTTGGTTGGACTCTCTGCAGGTCGAAATGTAGGGAAGCAAGTTGTTGTTGTCTCCCAGGAATGATCAAATTCTGTTCCTAACTTGTTTGTGAGCCTTTATATATTTGTTGTATCACTACCATATATCATGTAATTATGTATTGTGAGAGCTGTATCATTATCGTGATCAAGTTCTGGAAGCTGATTCTTCTGGAGAACTTTCAAATCAAGTTGATGTATATAGCTGGTGTTTATATATATGGTCTAAACTTAGCTACCACTGTCTTCATGTCATATTCAGACACAGAAACCTTTATACTACTTCCTATATGCTGAACTAGATTACATATGCAGGAAGAGTCTATCAACGACCATGTATGTTTAATCTGAAATCATATATGTCCGATATCTTTCTATTCACAAATTGGTGATGTCTGTTGTTAGAATAAGAAACCGAAGAACAAGCAACAATATTGTCTGCGCAGGAAAATGCAACGATTTAGGGATTCTATCCATGCCGTACGGTGTTGTCCATTTAACTTATGGTCGAGAGTATCTGGTTAGAGTAGTAGATTCTAGCATTACGGATGAAAACCGGCTTCATCTGAATTCCTCTCTTCTGCTCTCATCCCAAAGCATATAGGCAAAGCTTTCATTTCTTTCTCATTTTGCACTAGAGAAAACAGAGAACAGAGACATCACTCCTCATGAGCCTCAACATTACCATTACCATTGTCAATCTCCATGTAACAAGCAGGCAATATAAATAATGGAGGAAGTGAGTAACAAGCAAGCAATATAAATTATGGGGGAGTATATGTACATTCTGGAGTCTCCTACAGTCCTACTCTAGGATCAAATGCTCTAGTAGCAGCTCTGTTTTTTCATCTTCATAGGTCGCGTTGGCTAACTGGTGGGTGCAGTTTCCCCATAATTAACTGCTGTGCTGTACATAACTACATACAGGCAAACTGGAGAAACTAGAAACTATCTAGACTAGCGCCTACAGTCTGTTGCTAACCGTTTGTCGGGAAATAATTATGACAATAAACATAAAGACTATAGTATAACATGACCTAAAAAAGTTGATCTGCAATAAAATTCTGAGCACAATAAATCTGCAAGTCGTAATTCTACTCTCAATGTCTCAGGGACATGCATGTACAAGAAATATGCATATTTGCCTTGCACGCAATTATAACTCACTCACATTCACCCTTGCAGCTCGTCAAACTAAAGAGGAAGAGAATATCCACAGAGATATCTAGAATCGACCCCTGACTCACGCACCAGAGCAATTCTTCCAGTACGTGCAACCTGCAAAACCCACAAACATAGCCACAATCATTCATATTGAAAAGCCGCAATGAAGCCCTACAAAACAAAACAGCCTACCCTATATTAAAACTCATAAGTTATTAGATGAGACTAAGATTTCAGGACAAACCTCACAAATCCCACAGGGTTCTAACAATCTTTGCAGTGCAACCATCTTGTTCAGGTCTCCTGTGAGCTGGATAAATACATATCAATCAAGATGATCAGTGCTAATGGTGGTTGAATCTTTATTGAAAATACCACAAACATGAGAAGGCAAAATCTTTTTGGTAGCATTCAACAGGGATCCAAAATTCCAATAAGAAATCATAGTTCTAATTAATTTAGATTTTGAGAAGGGCTGATTCACCTCAAGGGTTATAGTGTGGTCAGAAACGTCAACTGCCTTGGCCCTAAAGATGTTTCCAATGTCAAGTACGTCTCTCCGAGCAACAGCATTGGCAGCTATTTTTATCAACATCAATTCCCGCTCAGCAAATGGAAAGTTGGTAAGATCTCGAACCTGAACAAGTCACCAGTAAGCCACAAAGAGTGTGGTGTAGAGCAGACAATCCATCATTATACATGAACTGGATAGCATAGCATTATATTCATTCATTACATCGTTTACAACAGATAAGCCTTGCTTATAATTATACACATCAACCAAATGCTTCTTTAAGATAGTTAATCATACTCACATCATGTACATCAACAAGCTTATAAAGCTGTTGCACCAACTTGCTAATTGATTCATCTGTAGCAGGAACAACAGCAGTAATGCGAGATTGCCCCTCAACTTCAGCATGGCCGACAGCCAAACTCTGATAATAAAAAAATCAGCCTAGTTAAATAGATAACCATCCCTTGATATAGAATGGAAGATAGAAAGGAGAATATATCGGCCAAAATTAAACCTTTTCAGAATGGAGTGTCCAACATTTTTGGACTCTTAATTCTAAATTGTCAAACTATACTTGATTAAATAGAGATAAGACAAGTGTTCCAAGATTCTTGATCATGATTCAAATTGACGTTTTAGTTTTTCCTTATCCTATACAAAATGTCAAGAACATTCGCCCTAAAGATGTTGCTACTTTTCACTCGACTGTAGTAAGCGCAGCTGCTTTCCTCTAACTGGTCAGACTTTAGTCTAGCAGCGCATTTGATCATATTATTTATCAATATATGCAATGTTTCCTTTTAATTTGTGGGCTGAAAATAAAGATGAAGTAAAAGAAGATAATAACAGTGGGAAAATTCTCCTATACAGATGTGTATGCCCAGTCCCCTTCTGGCAAAAACGCCCGTAATAATGTAAAGAACCCCAGGAACATCGTTTACAAGCATGGATAAAGTGTGTGATCGAAGTCCACTTGTCAGTAGAGAGTAACTCAATAGAAAAAAGAAAATGGTTTTAATTTACGAAAGAAATTAGGAAATGAGCATACAAATTACATTCATAAAAAAGCACTTGATGGGTAAGCTATTCTAACTTCTCAGAAAATAATATTATCTAGTATTTGTGGACCACACTTTCCTGAACAGTTCCAATACATTTGAACAAAATTCGGTGATTGCTGGGGTGTATGACTTGCATCCAACTGAAAGAAAGTGAAGAAAAAACTAAAACTATTTACGAACAGTAATACGATCTCTTACTTACATCTTCATCATTGGGAACACCCCAGTTAGCATTAAGGATTTAATTGACACTAGCGGTACCAGAAGGCTCCACAGGATAAACATCACCCTTCAGAAACAAAACAGAGATAGATCAATCTATGGGTCAAAACTCAAAACTGACTTGCTGTTATACCATAAGAAGAACATATCACTGATTGTGAAGATAAAAGTGGTATAGTCATGCAGTGAAATCATGACAGAGATAAGCAAATAACATAGCTACAAAAGCTAAAGTCTGATAACGTCTTGAAAATAAGTCTGAAGACATTCTTAGTTTCTGCATAGGTATTGTGTACATCCACCTAGTTTAGCCATATACTCTATGGATAGGATTAGGCAATACTACCTTATTAAATTTTACAGATTGGTGTCATATATATGGGGTTCATGCAAGACAATATAGTTCAACATGAATCCTATTTATTACATCGAAATCAAAAGAAATGCTAAAACAAGTTTAAATCAGTATAAAGTCCCTCTTTATTTTTCTACAGTCCCACTGTATTTATGAGGGAAAAGGAGCAGCCTCATACTAGAATCCCATTGTGAAATGTGGAGGAAACCAAAACAAATAAAGAAAATATAAAGGACAAACTTTCTATAGGCTGAGGAAGAATGTACCCCAGAGGATGTATCAGATTCGGGATTGACAACGCTATTCTCGGCCCCTGCAAGAGCATCAACAGTCACTTTTCTCTCAAGATCTGGATATGAAGCTGCTGAATAGCGCCCAAAATGGAGCAGAAGCACCCAACTTTTCTCTCCTCAAAGCTATCTACAAGCAGGAAAGATTAAAGATGTTGACACATCAAATATATCAGTATAAATGTGTGAGTAATTACTAATTAGAGGTAGAAATTAACAACTAAAATTGATGTTTATGGTCTTTGAAGTTCACACCTTTCCGGTTCTGGCAATTTCCCTAATCCCAAACTTGCTTAAATTTCTTTGAAGAGCAACCATCTTCCCAGGATCTCCTGTCACCTCTATCATCATAAAAAACCTAGTAACTCAGTCACAAAACTTGATCAATAAATATCCAAATGCAAGAACTATTTTCAGACCATGACATCATGGGGATTCATTTACTCTCAAAAGGCCTGCTTGCACAAAAATGAGTACCTCAATGGTTACTGAGTGGTCTGAGATATCCACAATTTTAGCTCTAAAAATATTCACTATCCACTTGATCTGCAAATGAGAAACAAACACAAGACAGATAATCATTATAAATAGAAAAAATCACAAAACTTTGAGGAATTGTTGCGAAGTCCAACACAAGGAAGTAAGTACCTCAGCAACGTAATCTGGATGTGCAGTAGTTACTTTGAGAAGCATTAGCTCACGTTCTACTTGAGGTTCACTAGAGAGATCCTCAACCTAAACATTAGATTAATAGAGGAGTAAAACAAACAGTTGAACACAAAATGCTGCAGAAATGAGAAGAACATATACATTCGGTATTTTGAACCTTGAGAACATTGACGAGCTTGTGAAGCTGCTCAATGGCTTGGCGTAAGACTGTATCAGTGCCAGAAACGACAATGGTGAAGAGGGCTTTGTCCTTGTTCAAGCCAACAGCAAGTGACTCGATGTTGTATCCCCTCCTTGCAAACACACCTGAAATGCGATTGATCATTCCGCTTTCGTCCCCAACGAACACTGAGATTGCATTCCTCACTCCCGTGCTCAATATCAAATAATTTAGATTGATACAAATACTAATACATAATCAATCAATACACAAAATATGAGTGCATGTATGTAAAAGAATGAAAGATATACACTTGGGGGTGGGGGAAAGTTATAGTATTACAGAAATTACTTGGGGATTTGGGAATGAAAGCAGGGATTGAGGGTGACTGAAATGGTGGGATTGAATGAGATGAAAAGTGTGCTGGTGGCGACAGCGGTGGGTTAACGAGGGTGGGTGAGGGTGGGACGAAAATGGTCGGAGTTTACAGATTCCACATCGGAACCGGCTCTAGATACCAGATAATAGGATCAGAATCCATAGAACCCTAAACTACAAGAGATTGAAGGAAATAAAGAAAATAAACTAGATAAAAAGATTCATATTTCATTGATAAAATGGATGCAATACAGAGAATATAAGGAAGATGATAATGTCATCGACAAAACAGTAGATGGACACGTGTGTCAGGACCACCATTGGTGATCATAACATATTACCCATTGTAAGAAAGCGACTGAGCCCTATATCTCAAAGAACCAAGTGCAAAAGCCCACATTTCCTCAAAATACAAAGACATCCGGAAGCATCTGGTTCTGATATTTAGGGCATCGTCTCTGTCTAAGGTAGCAGGGGTTCTTGAACTAGCTAGCTGAGCCTGGTTCCATTATCAGCCGTGGTGCCATCGACGGAAACGCAATCCCTGCCAGCATTAAAGGTTGCAGAAGACACAAGTTCAGCGCGGAAGGTTGGGGCAATGTCTTGGTTTTCCCCATTTTGTTTGAACCTGAGTATGAATTTGGAGCAATGAACTAGAGTCTCGGTCTGCAGGCGGTCGTCAGTCACGTGGTCGTTGGACCAAACCGCAGCCAATTTCAGTTCGTCTCTCCGAACTTGCATCAGGAATGAGTCAGAGATAGGCCCGTCAGTTTCGACATCCAAAGAGGGAAAGATATGGCCATCATTAGGGAGTCCCTGAACGGGTTCGGGGAGCCATTCACGGCGACCAATGTCATAAACATACAAAGCCGGACGATATTCATCAGCCCCGGGACGCCAAACGGCAAACGAAATCAGATACGAGTCTCTCACCACCACGGCGGTCGTGGACCTGCTGCACCATGGTACACATGGATCGATCAACACCCAAGACTTGGATTTCAAATCATAGTAGCCTAATTCACCCGTAGGGAGCGCACCCGAATTCGAATTCGAAGGGTAGTGAGGGCGCAACATGAAAACCTTGGTCTCAGTACGAGCAAGCAAAACAGGACTAGGCGGACAAGGCTCAGCAACAAAAGAAGAAAGAATAGATGAACTCCCTTCCTTGTTGACATCTCGGGGATGGAAGCGTAGCATACGCTCTCCTTGCCCCACCGCATAAATCCATTCGCCGTCTTCGGAAACCGTCGCGCCACGCACACGCATGAATTTAAATTCGCTTTCATCGGGAAATTGGATTTCGCACCAAGAGGGGTCGCTCTGCTGCAAGTCAATGTAGACAATTCCACTCGATTGTTTCCTTACATGTTCTTCAGAATTATAATTGCCACCGACAAGGAATAAACGGGAGTTGGCGACAGCGAAACCGGGATTCTCGATCATATGATCGTAATCGGGAAGATCCAAAATTTTGACTCTATCTTTTGGACTTTTACGGACCCAGTGTTCCTCCCCCAACTCATCTGCTGCTCTTTCTTCTCCGGCACTACCTCTCTCCTCGATCACGTACCACTGATTCCGTAACTTGTCACGATCGTCCCATTTGACCATGCGTAGATAGATCGGCGTATCCATTACTCTCTTTGTTTTGGCTAAGGACAT
This sequence comes from Fragaria vesca subsp. vesca, assembly GCF_000184155.1. NCBI lineage: Eukaryota > Viridiplantae > Streptophyta > Magnoliopsida > Rosales > Rosaceae > Fragaria > Fragaria vesca. Next base: position 12,107,819 of record NC_020491.1, read on the forward strand.
CACGGTTCTGAAACCCTAATACCTTCTTCCCACAACCAACTCTAACTATTTATACGAGACCAAAATGGACCCTCCCTTATCCATGTAGTGATAGGTTTACTGGTCGGAATAGGATTGTGTTTTCCTTCTACATAATAGGATTATATTTTCTTTCTACATACCTAAAAGCTACTACGTAATTCCTTATATAAAATGTCTCCTTTCAATGAATAACATAATGATCTTTCGATCTTACTTTGCTATCTCTATTTTAATGTTTCTACTACATAACTGTCATAATATTTGACAATATAAATCATGAAATTTGTGTTTGTTTTTTTTTTAAATATAAAACATTGATTGATCTAAGATTAATCAAAGATGAGACTATGGAATCGCCAACGTATCTGATGAGGAGAAAGTCTTTCACGAAGTACTCGAGTGACTTGATATGTTATTCTTACCGATCACATATGATTCAGAATCACTCTATTTAAACATAGAAAACTAAATATGTTATAAATATTATAATCTATGTGACTGTCCACATCATTACTCATTAGTTATGTACTCTGATGTAAACTCTACCTCTATATAAAGAGGCTAATGAGAATGAATGAATAAGACTTGTGCCTCCTCCCAATTATTCTCTCTGTGTCTTCTTTTCTTTACTTTATAATACGTTATCAGCACAAGAGAAGGGTTTAGGGTTTAGGGTTTAAAGGCCTTCGTAATATACGATGACAACATGTCATAAGTCTCTCGTCCATGTAACACTGTACTTATAGAAAAGTATCATTCGTATAAGGGCAGATTCATAATCCCATGTCTTTTGTAGACATTAAATCATAGTGATTTACTTTCACTGTGGTAAATACCTTTTTGTATCTATAAGGTTAAAGGTCAAAGTATCTCATCACGTTTCAAATATTTAATTTCATTGGAATTGCCTCTTTCCAATTTGGCCAATAATATGCTTTGTCGACATGCATAATGAAACGTGGCATAGCATCGATTAATACAGTTCTTAATGGTCTTTGGTAGCTACCATTTGTAAATTGTCATAGATGATCATCATTTATAGATCTCACACATTCTTATATGCATGCATTTTTGATATTGGGTACCCATGCCACTTCTGTGGCAAATATTGTCACTTCTAGGACAAATATTATCTAGTGAATGTGAATCTTTTACTTGTAATATCATGTAGACTATTAGCGGACCTGTATAATCTTCTATTTTCAGGAGCTTAAAACTTTAGACCTAGTGGATACATTCCACTTAAATTCACGTCGTTATTCAAATGACAATAGTCTTATTCTCCCCCTAACGGCGGGAAGACTGTCATGTTATGACCATCCACAGATATGCGTTTAAAACTCTATCACTTTCTTTCAAGTGAGATGTTCATTGGTTGGTGGCGAACCTAAACCAAATATGATGTCAAAAATATTATATTCATTAATATCAACCCATATATCATTCTCTAATGACATACCTACAACTTTTGTATGTGTAGCCGTATTAGGAACTCTAACATTGTATCATGACATTCTCTTCTCTTCAGGAGAACCATGTCACTTGGATACATGTGCATCCCACAAATCAAATGGGGTATAGAGTATTTGAGTTAATATGGATGATCTCATAGACTTAAATCCAAGTTGACGTCTATGTTTTTTTTTTTTAGCATATACATTTGTCAAGATCTTTTATCAATCACTAACTGAGACATTTCTCAAAATCAAAATGAGAAGGTGGATAAACAACTCACACCACTCTACATCGTTCTTCAGGAACAATCTATCTCCCCCTCATGATGGGAGGATTGTCTCATTAAAGTGTCAAATAAACGATCGGCTATGAGTAGGGCTAGTGGTCATCAAAACTTGTTATTTATTCCAAGCAATACTATAACTAAAATATGACATAACTTGTCATGCCAAATAAACTTGCCATGCCAAATAATGTATTTGGTTCAATGAACTTCTGGTTCATGATATAATTATATGCCACAAGTTATTGGATAAATTTAGCACTCTATGTGCTCTTCTGGAGTCATCAATCATATGTGTAATCGAAGCTTCAGGTTTGAATATTTACTATTAGAACTTCGGGTTCTACAATGCAATATTTTGAAAACTTCTGGTCCAAAAATATTACACGCGAAATTCATATGATCGAGATGTATGGTTGCTTGCCCAAATGAATAATAATAAAATTTAAACAATAAGTACAATAATGAAATTGCATAACAAAATAGGAAAACTGTAAAGAACGAAAAATAAATAAATTGACATAGGAAACTTCTTGTTCCATGAATAAATAAAATACACAGATCAGGTCTGGTTAACTTTATCAAATATGATAATCGTGATTCCCGATCTCATCTAGTTACACATGCAAGAAACATCACATGAAATAGGTGGGGAACTTCAGGTCCTCATATGATTAGGGATCATAAGATGTCGTTTCGGTCGTTGTGTAACTCTAAGGAACTTCAGGCCCTTGTCAATTGCATAAGCTTTGAGAAAGTTCATATCGCAATTTCAATAAACTTCAAACCCTCTATATTTCAATCAAGAGACTTCAAGTCTCGATCTCAATAAAAATATAAATGGACTTGATAATCGGCATCATGCTTTAACATATTAGCATGATAATCATATAATGATACGAAAAGAAAACTAAGGAATGTAATCCATGTATCAATGACTATGACTCCGAATGTACAGCTTATAGTCTTGGCTAAGTATCCAACATATTAACCTTCAAAACTCCCATAGTCCCATTATCATACAGAGGAGGAGGGAATCTCAAATACCAAATCCATGCCTCTTATATTCATCGAGAATTACAGTATGTAAGTTCATATACTCAATTGTATTCTTTGAGGATCTTCTGGTCCTCATAAATTGTACAAGTGCTTAAGGACTTTCATGTATTCTTTCCGAGGAACTTCTGGCCCTCAAATAATAGAATCAACGAATATGATGCATTGATCGTAATTTGAAAGCAGATGTAAATATGGATTAATATCAATTAGACAGTAAAAGGAGAAAATCAAACCTCCATGACTTAAAAGAGAGAAGAAGCTCATACCCATTTCACTGTACCATGAGATATTGATGCGGTACTGATGATGATTGAGGTATTTTATGTGGCTCTATAAATGAAATGGTTCATTCTCAGTATAGAAACGTAATGGAGCAGAAGATAAAGTATTCTTGTATTGACATCAACAAGATTATATCGAGACTTTAGTCTCATACATCAAACAGATCGAAATCCTGCATCATTGAAATATTGAATGAAGACGTTAAATCAAAAACAAACCGACTTTCATTGGCATAGAACAGGAAAGAGGACATGATCGATGATTATGAAATTTGATTAACTGGGGTTCCTTCTAATATGGAACTAAACTCACGGCATAAACAAACAATCAAATACAAAAAGGAACCAACCACAACTACGAGATGGTGTTTCGTAATGATATGAATGGTCCAGTAAAAGAAAACTGATGCAAAAGAAAACTCATGCATCCTCATGAACAATCAACATCATCTGGGTATATGAAATAAGTAAAATCAAACTCATAGATCAAGAGTTTATGGCCAAGCAACAAAGTCACCCCATATGACTCATAGATCATCATAGAGTACAATACAAAAAAATTGTGCGATGGTGCAAAGGTGGACGACAAAGAAACAATTTTAGATTTCTAGGGTTTGATCGTTATCAACTCAAAGGTAGAGTCGTGCTGATAACGTATTATAAAGTAAAGAAAAGAAGACACAGAGAGAATAATTGGGAGGAGGCAGAAGTCTTATTCATTCATTCTCATTAGCCTCTTTATATAGAGGTAGGGTTTACATCAGAGTACATAACTAATGAGTAATTACGTGGACAGCCACATAGATTATAATATTTATAACAAAATATACTTTCTTACAGGGTGAAAGACAATTAAATAGTTGGACAAACGTAAACATTCCGACCCCCTACCACCTCCCAATAGAGAATTATATATCATTTCTATTTTCCTTTTATGGACCATATATAACCACTAAGCCCAAGAGAACGAATCCTAGTTTGGGTCTGTCATGTGTATCACCCAAGGATTAAAATCTCTGCAATATATCTGATATATCCCCCGATATCTCCTTTTTTTTCAAAGGACCGATATATATATCTAGAGGGATAAATATCTTATCTTTCATTATATCTCCGATATTTCTCTGATACCGTCAAATATTTTCGATATATAAGAAATATCTCCGATATTTAGGATTATAACGAAGATATATTAAAGAAATATTTATAAAAAAATTCGCATAAAGAAAAATCACGTTCAATAAATATTCGAGAGATGAGTAATTCTCTCGAGTATATCTAAATATTTCCATCTGAAGAAAATTACGATTATGCCTCCCAAGATCATCATGATCATGACTTTAGAAGTACTAGGTATGGAGCGCAATTCAAAGGATAGCATGTATGGGAGGAGGACTAGAGGTGCAAATGATGATCAAGATTCAGTACAGGAAATCCACTCGAAATCTCGTCTTAGGTGACGGAAAAAAAAATTCCGTCGGCTAAGATCGTCTTCGTCAATGGAAAAACAACGTACCGTCGTATAGGACACCACAACCGTCGCCTAAGATCTATTTAGGCGACAGAAAATGACTATGCAGGACGTGCGTCGACTAAGATATTCCTATGCAACGAAACAACATTCGTCGTCTAAGTTCCGTCGACTTAGTAAATCCTAGGCGACAAATATTTTCCGTCAGTACGCTTTCCTCGCCTTAGTAACTCTTAGGCGACGGAAAATGACTTTTGACACCCTCCGTCAACTAAGATCTTCCTAGGCGACGACATATTTCCGTCGGTAAGGCTAGTCTTAGGCGACGAACCTTTTTCCGTCGGCTTAGTAAGTCCTGGGCGACGAACCTTGTGCCATCGGTTAAGTAATTCTTGGGTAACGAATATGCTTACTTAGCTGATCGACGATTTGTTCCGTCGCCTAAGAAATGCCATTATTGCCTGACACAACGCTGAAAGAATATATTTTTGCCGACGCCTTTTGTCTAAGGTGACGGAATATTCCGTCAGCTAAGTTTTATACAACTTCTGCCCAGAAGAGAGCGTAGAAGAAAGGCATAATTTCGCACCCCCCACAAAATTTATCATCCGATCCAAATATGGTTTTGGAAGCTTTTCTTCATGAATTTGATCGATCTTCTAGAGATGCTTCTCTCCTAATTGGTATGTAAGTACTTTAATTAATCTACTTTCTTCATTTAGGCATATTTTCCAGCGAACTTTCCAGCGACTTTGCCGGTCCAATTTTGATGGAATGTTGCTTACTTGTGAGGATAATATGATTACCGGATATGTGTGTATATATAATATGTTTGTACGTATAATATTATATATGTGTGTATATATAATATTATGTTTGTATATATATATATATACAGTCTCTATCCAGAGCGAAGCTTCGCTCTGAAATTAAAGTGTGAAGTTCCTTATTTGACTCACTTTT
>NC_020491.1:12117821-12129235 GCF_000184155.1 Fragaria vesca subsp. vesca
GTCACATCCTAGGACCCGCTCCGCCGTAACACGATATTGTCCGCTTTGGGCCCACCGACCCTCACGGTTTTGTTTCCGGCAGCTCAGGAGCAGCTTCCCAGTAGGTCACCCATCCTGGGATTGCTCTAGCATCAACATGCTTAACCTCGGAGTACCCATCCCCTCCGAAGCCGCTGAGCCACCAAAAGGCCTTCTTGTTAGATTGGAGGTGGGCATGTACATATACAGCACATAACCCCTCTCCGTTTGGCCGATGTGGGATATTACAATCCACCCCCCTTGGGAGTCCGACGCCCTCGTCGGCACACTCGCACCACACGGCAGAGTGGCTCTGATACCATTTGTCACAATTTTTATATATGCATAACAGAAACCATAAAACTGCTGAAAAGAAAAGAGCAAGAAAAGATTTATTTTACTGATGAAAACATGTTGTAATGATTATCCACCCCCAATCAAATAGTAAAAGGTATATATATGATCAATAGTAAAAGGAGAGACACTTATATAATGCTTGGTTGTAACTTCATCACTCTCCTTGACATAGGTCTTCTCAAAACCTTTGATTATTGGAAGCTGCTCCCATTATATTCTAAGTTCCTCCATTGTGTAGATGATAGGAGAAGACCCCATGTGGTGGTGCATAGTCTTCTCCCCACGGTTTTGCTTGTTTGCCAATGAGAGTCTTTAATACACGAAAAAATATTAAATAGATTGGTAAAATACAAGGGAAACAATGAAGATAATTTAAAAAAATACAAGGGAAGCAATGAAGGTAATTTTAAAAAATCACCTTGAATGCATCTGACTCGAAGTGCTCGCATAGAAACTCTTACTGGTCCTCTCTCCCAATGAAATCTGAAGGCATGCCAGAGGGCCCTTCCTTCATATAAGCTTTGTGACACTGGTACTTCTAGTCATTGTACCTCTCATGTGCCCTCTTTAGTATCCAATTGAACATTGGCTCATCATTTTCATCCCACTCATACTTCGGCTAAGTAACAAATAAAAAAAATTTCATGTTAAGCACTGAAAAATTAAATTAAAAAATGTAATTAAGTAAATTTACTTTTCAAGTTCTGTTTTCAGTTACTTACCGACATTGCATTCCACACCTTCCACTTCTCGGTTTGATCAAGGTCGTAGAACGTCTTTGCCCTCAATCCCACTAGACTCCGTATGGCGCAACCGATATTATGGTGTGCCACCAAACTGTTTATCCCCCTCAGGGAGCAATACTCCAGCTTGATCTTCTGCCCTGTTTGTGCAACGATATCCTCCGCCTTCTTTCCAGAACATAAACCCCGCTTCTTTTTCAGGGCCGGAGCTACAATTAACATGTGAGAAAACATTAGGATACTTAATGTCACATCCCGACTCTTAAATTTTTACCCTAATTACTTGCATGATGTTAATAAGAATTTTTACCGTCTTCGTTAATGAATTTTATAGTTTCAAAGGAGCCTAGAGATGTTTTGAGGGACGATTATTTCGGAGAAATTTTTACGTAGGAGGATTTGTTGAAAGCGGTAAAAAAGGGGTAAATTTTGGTTAGTAAAAAGGTAATTTGTATTAGGGTATGTTTTTGGGGTGTTTATGGAGTTGGGTTTTAAGGTGATGGGTTGGGATCCGGTTGGGACAAAAAGCCCAAACATTTCCTTCTCTCTTTCTCCTCTCCCCCGAGCTCCTCTCTCCCCGCCGAACTCTCCACCTCCGATCGTTGCCGTCCGGCCAGCACAGGCCGCCGCACCGGTCCTGTTTGAACCCCTGTCGTCTCCTCTTTCCTCATGGGTAGGTGAGTAGCTCTGCCACGCTGCCGATCAGGAGAAATCCCGTCCAAGATGCCGACTGTCCTCTCGCCAGAGCTCCCTCCTCTGGCCGCCATAGCCGGCGATTCTTGTCCCATCTTGTAGCTCTCATCTAGGGTAGTAATCTCTCAAAAGGAATTGGCTCGATTCGTACTTGGAAAAGAGAAATCAATAATTGAAATTCTATGGCTCAATTTTATGTTTTGTTTCGATTACCCTATCTAGGCTTGGAATTACTGTTTGTTCTAGTTATGAAAGTTGTTGTGCGTGTTGAGAGGAAGGTTGTGCTAAAATTTGGTGGGCATTGGAGGTCGCCGGAGTTAGGCTGTCGGCTGTCGGCCGCTGCTGTCGGCGGAGCACACGGCGGCGCCGCCTCTTTTAGGAAGTTTATCAGGGTTTTAAATTTGTTATGCTGAAAGGAGTCGGGGATTTAATTATATATTTGAATTTGTTAGGGTATGTCTGTTATGCTAATGATGTGAAGTTTGGAATTTCTGGAGGAGTTTTGGATAGGTTTGAGATTTTTCAGAGATTGGTAAACTTGGCAGTTAATAGGGTAGAATCCGGCTGTTGGATTAATATTAATTGTTTAAACTGTAAAAGGTTATTATAAGGCTGCCGGTGCTTGTGGTGAAGTTTGGGCCATATCAAATTAAGGATAGCGAAGTTGAGCAAGGATGGACGTGTATAAGACTCACTTTTAATTTTGCCTATTTTTATGTAAGTGTTGATTTTTAGTCAAGAATTTAATTATATATTTGAAACATGACGTGAGGAGGCTCGAGTAGAAGAGATCTCGGATCGACATCAGGCTTAGGCCTAAATTTATGAGTGGACATTTTGGTTTTTAATTAATATGTATGCATGATTTTATAAGTTGCCCATTATATTTTCCAAGCTTAAATTGTAATTTCGGCTTATGAAATTGTCTTTGAATTTATTTGATTTTGATGCATTGATTAATCTTTACCATGATTTATGGAATTTATTTGAGATTGACATATTGGTTATGTTTTTGATTATGAACTTATGGATTTGAGCTTGGGTTAGAGATTTGGTATTTGAGCTTTGATATTCCTTATGATTTCCGGATTTGAGATTATATCCAGATTTGCATATTGCCTGGTTTTCGAAAGATGATAATTATTTAAGTTAATTATTTCATTGAGCATTTTAACGTGTGGGACACGTCATTAAATTTAATTATTTTCTTTGCTCTTTGAATTCTTTGAGTACGGTTGGGAATCGTACTTATGCTTTAGTTATGAGTTTCGGGGAAAATCACATGGATTTATGTTTCTTTATTTATGTCATACTTGTTGGATAATATATTACTAATGCTAGCATGTTGTTCCGCCTTTCGAGGGGATGTGGCTTCCACGTTTTAAGTGGGGTTACTCAAGCCCTTTCCGCCTTCCGGTGATGTGATGTAATCGACGACATCACGCAAGCCCTGCACCCTCTCTATTATCATAACGTGAAGGTGTATAGAGTATGAGAGTACTTTTGCCTAGGAGGCACCTGAGCCTGGAATGCTCACTTGTATGGCTATATTTGCTTCTTATTTATTGTTGTTGACTTGACTAGCGGGGCTAGTCCATCTTTTTTATATTCCTTTTTACAAAGGTCTTTATGAATCCTTGTTGTTGTTTTGACTAGCGGGGCTAGTCCACTATTTTGATACCTTCTTCTATGAAGGTTATTAATTATCTTTGTCGATATTTTGATTAGCGAGGCTAGTCCGTTTTCTTGGGATTTTCTTTTGAAGGCGTTATCAACACTTGCATGCAACGGATTTATTGCTTATCAGAAAGTGGGAAAGTATTTAAGTTTTGGTTTCTTATCCTATGTCCTTTTATTTATTTATTTTTGTCCACTCACTCTAACGTTTTAAATTGCTTTCCTCTGGGTCATTTGGTTTCAAATGCCCAATTTGCAAGCTAAGTTTATTTGAGGTCGAGCGTACATGGAGTCGAGACATAGTCAGAGGCTGCTTCCGCTTATTCTTTACTTATTGTTTTTCGTTCATTATTAGATATGCTCTGAAAATCTAATAGTAAATTATTAAATGACTTTGTTGTTGGTGGGGGAATTCTTTTAGATTAGTATTTGATATTTTGGGAGATGTGTTGAACTTGGAGAGCAGGAAGGCTCCAGGAGTACAAAGTGGGAGTATGATTTTAGAAGTCTGTTGCAGGTTGGTTTTGATTAGGTAGGGTTGTCCGTTTTTAATGGAGGTTATGCCGCAATTTTTGGTAAAATCTCTCTTGATCGAGGTGGACCCCTAGGATTTACCCCGGATTTCAAGTATAAATATTTATTCTAATAAATTCTAAGTATAAATGCTATAAGATAAATTCTAGTATAAATGCTATAAGACAAATTCTAATAAATTAATACAAGTATAAATATTTATTAATAAGTAACATGTTGGGCTTCTAACTTTCAAACGAGCGCTGCCGACGATGCGTCTTGCATATTCGGGTGCGGTTACCGATGGAGATCACGTTGAACTACTGTCAACGGTAGGGGGCCGCACGATTAAGGGGGGAGCCCCTGGTGGCACTGTCCTAGCCGACATGGGGGTAGAGTGGCTGCTACTGGAAGCTGAGCCGACACTTTGTCTTATAGACTCCATCAAAGCACTGGCCTTAGTGGCTCGGTCCTTCCTCTTCCCCATGATCACCATCTTGCACATGAATAACACACAATTGTTAGTCCACAGTAAATGAGTGAGTACGTAATAGATAAGATTATGAAAAATATATCCATAGAAAAGCATACATGAATAACAAACCACTTGTCTTTCTTCATTTTTTTTTTTTTTTAGTACTTGATGCATTGTGGATACAGAAAACACTTAACAAAAGATGTGAGCCAAAAGCAGAAGATACAATGTGATATTGGTTTTTTTTTTTTGGATAATTAAAAAAAAACACCGAGGACTGAATTGCACAGTTTGAAATCGTTCTATACACACAAATGATCTAGTGAAATTGATCGATAAATATTGCATATCGAGTTTTTATTAGCATGTACTTATGATTTACATGAGGTACATTTGATTTTGATAAGCATGTTTTATATCCTATTTCTAATAACTGAATCTAGATTCTAGATCTCTATCAGTTGTGTACATTAGGATAGGACCTTTTCAAAGCTGACACCAACTTCCTAAGAGGGGACTAAGTGGATTGCTTCTCTTTGTTCTCTATCAAAAACAAACAAGTAAGCTGAACAATAAAAAAGGGATGATTCTTGCAAGTTTGAGTTGATGTGTAAAAGCTTCTATGTGTGCATAGCTCTTGACTTTTAGAAGAGATATATAAATCCCTGTGATGGACTTCCACTACATACTTAGTGCTAAGTTATTAGCCTCACATCACCTATAAAACAAACTGCAACCAAATGCCAACAACAACACACAATATATCTACACAATTGCAACTATCTCAAAGGCCTTTCCACAATATCTACACAAGAGAATATAAGGATTTTGATGCTTTTGGAATCAAACTAATGTACCATATGTAAGGATATTTTTTTTTTTTGGATAATTAAAAATAAATGCATAAAGCATACAGGTTTCCTGTTAATATATCTTTCCCATGTAAGTTATAAACATTTCATGCATGTGATCAGTTTATCACTAGTAAGGTACTACTTAAATGCATAAATGATCACTAGTAAGGTACTGCTTAAAAGCATAAGGTACTACTTATAATTTTATTTTTTGGTGGTCACTTCCTTATTAACCAAGTATTGACATGATTCATATTGAGGCAAATATAGGAGATTCCTTATTAAACAAGTATTGGCATGCTTCATCAGATTAAGGGAAAACTAGCATTTTAGACAAACAGAGCATATGTCATGACCATAACAGTCTTGTATTAGCCTTTCCAGTAACAAAACTACTAAATGCCCATGCCATGACCAGAAATATTCTCTACTAGCTTATTTGCCTGTGACATAAAATGAGGTAAAGTTATGCTTTAAAAATTTATAATAGGCCAAACATAGGTACAGGAACTGGTGAAAATCCATCACCAGATTGCAATGCTAATGCCTAATGACTACACACTTGCACAAGATCCATGCTAATATCCTTGGTTGCCTAATGACTGCAACCATTACCCCAATCTCCTGCTTAGACAAGATCCTACAATCCTGATATCCTTTAAGTTTCAACCATTACCCCAGTCTAATGCTAATGCCTAATGACTACACACTTAATCAGTTGCAAAACAAAATCATCCAGCTTAATCAGTCCAAATCTTAGTCAGTTGCAGAACAAAATCATCACACCAAATTCATCCAAGCATTTTCATACAGGGCACGGATCCTACTCTAATAATTTCTAAACCTCCTAAAATCGAAGGCTTGTGTAGTGTAGATAACAAGGATGCGAACAACAACAAGAACAGTAAACGAAATCAGATACGATTAACAGAGTAGCGTTCAATTGCGACTGAGAAGAGAGAGAATACAAACCTAAAAAAGGAGCGGCGGTGAGAAGGTTAGAGCAGCGAGATCGGAGCGGCGGGTGGATGCGGTGGCGCAACTCTGGTGGCGCGAGGCGGTGGTGCAGCACTGGTGCTGGGTGGATGTGCGCACTTGAATCGGTTGCCGATGAGTGGATGGGGTCTGGTGGCGCGAGGCAGTGGCGTAGCTCTGGTGGCGGTTGCGATGACTGCTCAGGTCGATGATCACCGATGATGGGTGGATGGCGGGGTCTCCGATGGGTTGAGGCGGTGAATTCCAGTGGTGGCGCAGCTCTGTAGGAGATTTGGGAATTTAGGGATTGAAGTGTGGATTTCAGACCATCGATTTTATCTTAGCCGACGAAAATGTTCTGTCAGCTAAGACAAACATTCGTTGCCTAAAAAAATTAAATTTCGGCCCAAAAAAAAGGCGCAAAATCCACCCGCCTAATATTTCGGTAGCCTAGGCAACGGAAACGACCACTTTTCATCGCCTTGGTTTGACCAAGCCGACGAATTATTCAATTTCCGTCGCTTTGGTTCCACCAAGCCGACGACTTATTCAATTTTCGTCACCTAAGTAACAAAAAAATTTATTTACCCGCCTAATATTTTGGGATCCTAAGTGACGGAAAATCGCCTTAGTACTTCTAAGGCGACGAATTCTTCAAGTTCCGTCGACTAAGTGTATTTTTGGTTTTCATCAAACACTCCCCAAAGCACCACCGTCGTCCGTCAAAGATTATCTTGGTCATTCCAATGATTCTCCTTTGTTTTTGAATGATAGGATTCCTAATGAGTCTTCTAGAGCCTCTTTGACATCGTAAACGCTCAGAGACTGGTTTGTAAAGCACTTTCTTCTTAAACAAACTCATACATGCTAGCTAGCTGATGATGTGGGGGATTGATGAATATAATACCTGACATACAATGTTGCAATACAAGAAATCCTAATAAGATTGAAGCAAGCAGTTTGAGTCCAAGGAGAAACACTCATCTCAAATTCGATCGTCAAGCAAGTTCGACTATATACAAAGCGAGCAAGCGACACAAGAAGACCCAAAAAAAAGCGACACCAGAAGACACACACAACTCCAGAAACACAACCATCAAGTTTTTACTTTCTTTTAGTTCTTTAGGTAGAATGCTCTTCTAGCCGCCTAGTATTGGTTTAAATTTTTCTTTACTGCACCTTGATAACAATGTTATTTACTCGCTTTTAGTCCCTTTACTAATCATTTTTCATTACTTACTTAATATTTGCTTAATTCATAATGCTATTTACTAATCATACTCTCATAACATTGCTATTAGTCTAGACAATTAGTTACGAATTCACTTTCCTTGTTAAGAGCTTTTGTTTGGATCCAGTTTGACCTAGACCCTGTTTCTAGACGTTTTGAGGAATTCAAGTCAACCGAATCTAAATAAAAGTAACAATGAGAGTAGTAGCAATGGGAAAATTATTTTTGGTCTTAATAAGGCCTAAGATTTGTGGCCTTAATCTTAGGTGGCATGCTATGTCACCTAGACACATCACCAATTAAAAATATTATGCCATGTTATTTTTAAGCAAAAAGACAATCTTATCATTCTAAATCCAATGGCTCTACATTATTTATCTTTTTATTAAGAGAAAAAAATTGGTTTTTTGTCTTTCTTTTATATTTAAAAATATATAATTTCTAGCATTTTCTTTCTCTTTTTCTTTTCATCACTATCATGCTTAGATTGAACACTAAAATACAGTGTGAAAATATATATAAATATGAGAATATACTTGTTAAAATACATGAATTCTTATGAAATATATATATAATTGGTCCAAGAAAAAACAATTTCTTACAGAAGAAAAAATTTACATATATATATAATTTGTCCAAAATAAAATTTATATATATACGTAATCATCCAAAAGAAGTTCGATAGAGATTTTTCTATTTTTTATTTTATTTTTAAAATTCGATATAGAATATGGCATATAGATATCATAATTTTATTGTGCAAAAATAAAATATTAAAATTGATAAGTTAAAAGTCTAGAACTAAATTTCGATTTACAAAGATAGAAGGATATTTTAATAAATTTACGAAATTAATTTATGGTATAAAAGCCTAATTTGGTATGATTATTAATAACTTGGTCATTATTAATAAATTAATTAAATTTGGTATATACGCATCCATATTAAAATGGTAAGAAAATATTTCATATTAGTATGTAGCATCTATTAATTGTTAGGGTTAATATTGTATTTTTATCTAAGAATGAAATGTCATGATTTAATAAATTGATGATGTGTCTATGTGACATGGCATGTCACATAAGATTAAAGCCATAAATCTTAGGCCTTATTAAGGCCCTCTAGCAGTACCCGTAGCAATGATAGGAGTCCGAGCAGTAAGTAGCAAAATGAAGTAAGCAAAGCATGAATAAACAAGGAAAAAAAAAGTAACGAGCAAGGGCTAGGCTAAGAAGTGAACCGATTGAAAAGCGAGAAAAAAGTGCAGTAACAAACAATTTAAATCAAAACTTAGTGGCTTGCAAGGCTAATGAAAGAGAAAACTTGAGGGCTTGTGTTTTTGGAGTTATGTGTGTTCGTCTATAGAGGGTTAGGGATTAGCTCGCTACAGATGCTTTTTATGAATCCAAATCTTGTGCTCTTCTTTGAAACTTCTCTGATAATTGAACTGTACGTATCTTCATGTGATTGATGTGATGAATATCGGACGAGGTAGTAGTGTTCCTTAAGTTAGAGTACGTCCTCATCTAACTATGATCAGACTTGGTTCGATAGGCCACGCCCTCTAACCTCTATGTCTTCTACACTGATCTACTTCAGTTCTTCATGCACGACTCTTGCATGTAAACACAATTGATAACTCGTAACATGTTGCATGCACGCTTGAAAAACCAAGAATTGCCAAGTTGGATTAGATCCGTATGAATTCCCTTCCAAGGGCTATGATTTGATGAAATGAATGCAAGCACTTAGTCGTTGCAATTGTTTTCAACCAAACAAGCATACTCAATCACGTTTAAACCAGAAGAGAATTCCTACTCCAAATAAAACGCAAGTTGGAACCCTTATTCTGGCAAGGAACTCTTCGATCTCCTTGTCGATTTAGGTCTATCTAGTGCCATATTGTCTCAGACCAGTACGTTCTTCAAGGCGCTTCAGGCTAGAATGTCCACTACTGAGACCGTCGTCCATTTCCTTACGAGCAGAGTACGCCAAAAGACAGATCTACCACCCCTTAAATGACTATGAAATCCCAAGAAGCATGTTTCTGATTGTCTCTACAATCCTATTTGGAAGCTGTCGGATTGATGCTTCGAGAAACATTACTTGAGAACAACTGCAGATCATCACAGACAACGAGCTTACTTCTCCCTCGCTCGAGTATCCTTAAAGATGTCCGCAGACTTGCATCGATCACATTCGTTACCATCATTGTCCACCCTTCAGGAAAAAGCAAGATAATTCATGTTAATCTTCAAGGTGACCTTTCCTAGTTCAATAAGAACGTTTCAGAACCTGGAAAAATGCGGTAACGAGGCAAAGGCATAACAATGAGGCAGTGGCATGTAGTCCTTTACTTGCGAATTGCGATAACCCCAGCAAAGAGTTGGGGGCAAAGAAAGGTTTTTGGCGGAGGCTGGAATGGCCCCAATCCCTAATGAAACTCCCATTTAAGGTGCAATATATGGTATGGCTAATATAGGAACTCATGAAGTGGAGCAAGACAAATACCCCAAGTTTTTTCTGTCAAGAAAATAAAAACCCCAAGTTGTTGCTAACTCGTATCAACGAACTACAGATTATAATAAGAAAAGTTGGATGGTTCATTTCATATATGCGCAAGTATTCCAATCTCATAGTAGACGATATTCATTAGTATCCACAAAGAACATACCACCCAGAATAGCTTGATCACAAAAAAGGTGCAGTAAGATACCCTGATTATACTTAACAAGCCGCCTTAAACTTTGCCTACCCTTATGACTAATAGAACTTACAAAAAGAGTGCTGTATACTCTGCAAAGTACAAGCGATGAGTCTCAAAGCTGTAGTCCCATAATCGAGATCATGATGCAAAGGTTGCACAAGTTCTGAGTTCCTGCCGCATCACACCTTTTTGATGATCTGAACAACATCCTCATCTTCAAGCAGATGCTCCTGTGGCCAAACCAATACAACACATGCATCTTCATTAACACAAGGAATATTTATTAACAGTAATAAATTGATTACAAGCAAATGGAAGAAATAACATGCTGAATCAAGATAAAAACAACCTTTTTCCAACTCTTTGGGGCTTGTGTTTCGCGCTAGACCCCCAAACCAGAGCACTGCAACAAGAAAGTGCAGTGTTATTTTTCATGACTGAAACCCTTGGCCAAATGTAAAACGGCATCAAGTTTGAAATTTGTTATGAACGCAGAAGCATATATCAACATGAAACTGTAGTTTCCATAGAAGATAATGAGACAACTTCAGAAAATATCTTTTCCTATTTCTCGAGTATTATCAGCAAGAAAAATAATGCAACTAGGAAATTTTAGGAGAGGGTACTTACTACTTGAATTGTTTGATGAAATCTTTATGAATTTGCTCACAGAAATCCTCAACCGTCCTCGTCTTAGATGATAGGATCACAGGATCTTCATAATCTGGATTCATCCCGTTGGGTTTCGTGTATATGCGAGTTAAATTGAGATACTCCCATATCTTCTCCAGCAAACCATCAAGGTTCCACTCTAGGTGAGCACTGCAGGTGAGTCATGGCAAATGCAATTATAAGTAAAACTAATAAATAGTAATGCCAGATTTTTATGAAGCTGCACAATTCAAGTCCAATTAACAGATGATTACAATCTATAACTATCGACTTAACTCATTAAAGATAAATTATTCCTTAATTTTATAATTTGTATTCTGACAGTATCGATGAACACCAAACCTGGTGCTTAATATTAAGTACAATGCTTAATATAAGTTATGAACACCAAATATAACAAGGTCTCTTAATTACTACTAAATTACAATGCTATAGAAAATTTCTAATATTTGACACATAGTAGAGTTGTCAAACTTTGCAAATTTCTCTTTCAGAAACT
>NC_020491.1:12129321-12156300 GCF_000184155.1 Fragaria vesca subsp. vesca
TACTGCCTTCAATTACATCTATGAGATCATCGGCAGTTGCATCAAACCTAAGAGTGATATCAGCATTGTGAATTCTATATTCACTACAAATCGCCTTCACAGTTTCAAGATCCAAATGTGTGTTGGTAACCGTTGAAGTGAAATTGATCCCACCCTTCTCTTTCTTCCTGAAGGTCAGGTTAGGTGGTTCCTTGTTTAACCTGCTCAGAATAAGGATTTAGCTAATCAGATGACGTACAAAATCTCTAAGAGAATCTAGAAGAAAAAAAAGGCTCTAGACACTTGCCAAAAGATTGGATATACATCTACATGCATCTTGGTAAGCATTTAACTACATGTGAATGTGTGCATGGAGACAACTGAATGAGAATTCTATTTTCTTTGTAGGTTTAAGCAGCTCAAAGGCATCATGTACCCACCAAAAGAAAATTGTAATGGCAATATGCTACAACTGGTGACTGAAAAACTGAAAAAAGTGACAAGCTCCTGTCATCAAACCCACCACAAAAAGAAGAAGAAGAAAAGGGCATTCGAAAGACAGTATGCACTATATCTTCTAAACTTTTTAAATAGACCTAAAGCAGTTCCGGAAACCAGATAAAGTTAACTACTTTCTCAAAAAATATGTATTCAATAGAAGAGTGGGTATGAGTTCTTAGACAGCTTTTAGATACAACTTCTGCTTTTAAGAAATGAGAGACAATTCGTAAATCAACACCTCATAACGGCTGGAAAATAAAATTTCTATATTGTAAACAAAAGGTACCATACTGCACCAAATTATTAGAAGCCAGCACATTCAGATTTAACTGATAAAGGACAACTTCCGAAAGTCACATACACATACATACATTATCTAATTATTTGTATGAAAGGACAACACTGGCAACGAATCAATGCCCTTAACATCTGATAAATATTGCTAACATCAAACTTATATAGATTTATTTACTTATAAGAAAAACAAACCTATACAGACCAAAAACAACGGGAACAACAAAGATTACCTATGCCAAATCCCTCAAGCTCTTTCTCAATAAGTCGTTTGTGCGTTATTGGCTTTATTGCATCTAGAACAATAATAATGCATTTGCATGTCCTAGCAGTACTGATAACCTGGATGTCATGAAAGCCAAATGAACACAAACGAAAACAAACTCAGAAGGGATGAAAACTTTTTGGGTATCCTAACAACACTATATCAGGTATATATCAAGTTCTCAACCCTCAAGCCTTCATTATTGCAAATATAGCAAAACATATTGATGTCCTTCATAAGGAAATCTATATATATACCACAGGGAGTTTTTATAAAATATATTGGTTAGTATCTTTATATTTCATATCTATAAACATCATTTTTAAGAGAGCGGTCTAAACAACCAAAACCCTATCTTTCTGGTAGCAATGAATACATGAATAAGAAGGCAGTGTTCAACATTTGTTTGTCTGGCAGTTTTTAGTGAATTCCTTTAACCACAAACTGTACTTCTTTTGCACGAGCAAATGAGAGCTAAAGGGACCAGAGTGGGCTCCAGTTAGCTCCCGAATATAATTACGTGAGTGATCTTTCATATGGAAGCATTAAATTCATCTAAGTGATTTTAGTTTTAATTCTTTCCATTCTCCCTTCATCTATACTTCTGTTTTCCTCATTTCTCTCATCTCTTCCCGTTTACTTCATTACTGGGGGGATAAAAAGATTATAGGGGGTCAGCGATTATAGACATCATAAACCGAAGTGGTTATAATAAATAATTGCATCAAAATTTATCATATATGGACTTCTCAAAATAAATGTGGGATAAATTTCCACACGTTACCTGTCTTCCTCTACCCTTACCGTCCTTTGCACCCTCAATAATTCCAGGGAGATCCAACAGCTGCAAGTATTGAATGAGAATTCCAACAGTTAAAAGACAAAAATAGGGGAACCTCATGAGCCCGTCTCAACAAGTGAAAAAGGAGTGACATGATTCCAAAAAAAACTTCGTCCATGCATTTTGAAAGTTGAAGATATGCTGTCAAGGCGTGATCCAACTAGTGTAGAAAATTACTGATATAATATACGTGTGTGTGTGTACATCACCACCTAACATGTTAAGTTGTAAATGGTGGATACCAAGAGAGGCACAGCCCCGAGGCACAGCCCACTCATAAACTATAAAATTGTTGAAGCCTACATGTGTGGGTTGTATATCTATTAAAGATGTACAGATGAGGTATAAATAATGTTTTATATGTAGTTTTGCAACAAGGATATGACCAGAATGACTTCTGAAAAACTTAATATAATAACCATGAATATGAAAAAGAAAAGGTAACACAAATCTAGATAAACATGTAGCTTACTTAGCAGCCAACCTCAGCTTTTAACTTCAACTTTGGTTCACCATTCACAAAAATCATTTCCTTTTGTTTCGGTGAAAATATTGAAAATCAAAATATAAGCAGAAAAACATTGAGAATTCGCACGTTTGCTGTCAAAACTCCTCTAATATTTGAATTTTCTAATTTTCTGACTTGGGTTGGGTGATTCATGAAACAAAACCTGTCTAGATTTTTGAGTTCTAAAAATCATGTTATAAGAATGGGAACTTGGGAAGCTTATGTTGAGGAAAATTTATATCTACAAAAGCACGATTAAAGGTATGAATGTCATATGCATGTCAACAGTTGACACAAACACAATTCATATACAAGACAATCAGACAGTTAAAAACTGCATGATTAGTTTCTCTTTCTAGAATATAGATTACTATGATCAAATCATAACAGGTCAAACATCACCAAATATAATAGAAATACTACCTGAATTTTTGCACCTCGATAGACAATCACACCTGGAATGCAACTATGCAAGTCAAGGTAGTGAATTCATAGGAAGCAACCTGTTAAGATACACACCACACAGCCTTTAGAAGATCAAGAATTTTAACCTTTGGTCACCGATATTGTATGCTAAGGGCAAAATCTCACACAGTAAGCAAGCTTGTAAGTTTCATCACTTACATACACATTAGTCTCAAACAGAGGAATAAAGACTCCCCACCCCCCAATTCAATTTCTAACATAGAAGTTGCAAAAGATCCAAATTACAAAGAACCTCACAGGAGGAGGCCTAATGTTTGTCCAAATCAACACGTACGTGAAAAAGTGAGGCTGAAAGTATTGACCACCACTTTCATCATTGGGAGAAAAGCTTTAGCATAAACTGAAACCAATATGAGGGGATGACTCCTAACTTAGGATTCCATGCTTATAGTAAAGCATTTTTCTTTTGGAGGGGAAATAGGAAAATGTGGGGAGTTGTGTGATCTCTGAACCACTCTATCAAGTACTAAAGCAGTACAACTCGGGAGTAAAATGATTGAACTTTTAATGACTGAGATAACTAGATCAAATTCTATAGATATTGAAATCACAAATAACTTATGCCAGGAATAGTTGCATGCAAAGGAGTTCCTTCAATTGCTAAAGTAATTTATCTCTGAGAAGAATATTCACTTATCCAGCATGACTTTCAAACACTTATATTAATCAAACAGATTTATGCAGTCATTATATGAAAATCTCCAGTAGATTTAAATCCCTAGACTGACAGCTACAGCTTCTTAAAAAACAAAAGTTTTGGAACAAGAACCTAAGTATGAAAAAGTACAATATGGTCATCAAACACCAGGCAAAAAATCCAGCAGATTGCATAGAAAGATATAAGTCGAATCTGGCCCAATTATAGAGACATGTCAAAACAGTTAAACATAATAAGTGATCTCAATCAAATTTTATAAGCTTCCACTGTATATACACAAAAAACTTAATGTATCAAACTGATTTGCATAGAGTGAGATAAATCAACAAAACTCTACCTCTGAAAAAGTCCCAGTCAGTTTATTCAGTAGAGTAGATTTCCCAACAGAAGGGAAACCCACCAAGCCAACCCTTGCATCTCCACTTTTAGTGACGTCAAAACCTTCACCAGCACCACCACCACCTTTTGTTGTGGGTTCATGTAGGTCTCTCCTTAACTTTGCAAGTTTAGCCTAGCAACGAACCAACGTATAACCAATAGTATCAGGATCCGTTCTCAAAGAACGTACAATAAATGAAAAAAATCACTGTAAAGAAAACAATTACACTCACCTTCAGTAAACCCAAGTGATGGGCAGTGGCCTTGTTCTTTTGAGTCCTGGCCGTCTACAATTAAAAAAAAACATATTAGTACTCTAATTAAATCACAATAGAGAACATTCAGATGCAATGTATCAAAAACAACCTAGCACATATCGAACAGGAATAAATCAAATCAAATAAAAAACTGGAGTTACAGATATTCAATACAATCAAACTGAAAATGTGAAATGCATATCAGGTAGGTACACTACTAGGGGGTCCAGCAGCAACCAAAACCTGTTTGTTCCAAGTGATATGCTGAATTTAACAATCAATATCTCTATTCATTCGAAATGAAAACAAAAGCCACACTCAAAAATTTCAATCGTTTGTTACTGTTTTCCTTGATTTGATTTCACTGATAGACTAAAGAATGATCACTACCTATGCAAATTTTCATCGTTCTTTCAATTCTATTTTACTTTTGTATTCGAGTTGAATTCTCAACCATCCTGAACTAAGCTAAGCAAACACAAACTGAATTAAGCCTCATAATCTCGAACGCGATTTTTTAAAATCTCGCTTTAAGTCCTAAGCGTCCGAAAATGAAGAGCTAAACAGGTGCTAATTTCTTTCGATTTTCACTGACTATCACGGAGCTTAGATTCCTAGGGTTTCTAAATTCGCAGATAAAGCGCAAGAGGGATTGCGGCGATGGAAAAGAGTGTACCTCATCTTCGATGTCCTTGATTTTCTGCATTAGAGTCGCCATTGTTGAAGCCGACTAGCTCACAGAGAGAAACGAGTGTTTAGTAGAGGAGTACGGAACGGTTGTGATCGAAGAGTGACGATTCTGCAGAAGTGTGCTGCTCTTTTAGAGAGAGAGAGAGAGAGGATGAAGAAGGCGCTAGAAAGAAATGCGGGGTTGTATGGTGTTAGGACCTTTGTGTTGTACTTGTATTGTCTTGGCCTATGTGTTGATTTACTTAATTGGGCTGTTACTTGGACTCGGGTCGGGTCCTTCAGTTATTGGGTAACTAGGGTTGGTCAGTTGAACAACATATAAGAAGGCAGACTTCCTTCCTTTTTGTAAGATCTATCCAATGAATTGAATATGAATCTTTAACTTATTTTCCCTTTAATTCTCTATCCACAGCCGGTTCCGATGTGGAATCTGCAAACTCCCACCATTTTCGTCCCACCCTCGTTAATCCAACGCTGTCGCCACCACCACACGGTTCACCTCATTTCATTCCACCATTTCAGTCACCCTCAATTCCTGCTTTCATTCCCAATCCTGCGGCAGTGCAAATCATCGATGCTTTTGCTGAATTTCGGCAAACTATGGATGAATGCTTCAACGACTTCAGGGCGGATATTGGTAAGGTTCAGGAGCGACTCCGTGAACGTGGCCGTCTGATTAAGGAACTTCGCTCGAAAGTTTCAAGTGTTGCAACCACTCCCGGTCCACGGTATGCTCCAGAAGACCCGACTCTTCCACGCCCCTGGAGAGGTGTGATAGATGGTTCAACAGGTTCACTGTATTACTGGAACCCTGCAACCCACCAGACCCAGTATGAGAAGCCATGTGAACAAGCTTGGATTACCCACCCAGAGGATGTCTCTTGGGACGACTCGGCTAAGGTCCTGATTTCCACGAGTGATGGTTCATGTAGTCACTCTGATTTGAGTTATCAAACTCACTCTCACGCATCTGATGCAACCAATGTTGAGATTGCGATTAGCAATGTGGTTGGGCTACCCAAACCGGAGGCTG
Organism: Fragaria vesca subsp. vesca; assembly: GCF_000184155.1. Taxonomy (NCBI): domain Eukaryota; kingdom Viridiplantae; phylum Streptophyta; class Magnoliopsida; order Rosales; family Rosaceae; genus Fragaria; species Fragaria vesca. The sequence goes on from NC_020491.1 coordinate 12,135,212, forward strand.
TTGACATACATGGTTTCATTTCCGAGGAGATCAGCCTCGCCTCACCAAATCCCAACAGCGATGACAACGTCGTTGCCGGTGGCACCATTACTGACGTCGCCCTCGGCAGCGCTCCACTGCTCGACCATGAACTTGTTAGCCTCAACGCTTCGGCCGCCATGGTATCAACTGTTTCACACCATCTCAGTACCGTTATCTCGGAGTCAACTTTGTCCTCCACAAATGGAAGCGTTCTCGGCAGCGCTACTACACCCAAGAAGTTCAAAACGGTTCCAGTTTACCACCACCTTAAGACACGGTCGAATATCAAGATGAAGCGACAACCACTGTCTAAGCCCGCTCGCCGTAGTCGAACTCGAATAGGGGGCGATTCAGAGACGACCAAGTACGGCCCTCCTTCTTTGATTATGTCCACCAAAGCTGATGATTTGGATGTGCATGATGACCCGTCAATGGAGCTTGCATTTTACCCACAGACTCTAACTGGAACGACGATGGCCTTTGAGAAGCTTCAATCAATGCGGCTTTCATTCAGACCTGAAGATTACTATGCAGAAATGGTGAAGTCGGCGTCCGAATTGGAGAACATGAATAGCCAACTTTCGGTGCAGATGACTACCAATCAGCGTCCTGCCTCATTGTCTCAGGTATTCACCAAGTGGAATTTAGTTTTTCAAGCTTTTAGAGGGCACTCTGTGAGTAATTTGTTCGGGCTCTATCATCATTGTTTGAATGGTAAAGTTGGACAAGAAAAATGGCCTCCTGATGAGTGGATCGAGAAAATGAAATGGGATGTCAACAATTTGTTTGACTGGTTGAATAGTACTATATCAGAGTTTGGCACTGTGGCTACCTTAAATGCATGGTTGCATGATATGTTTATGTGTCAACCTCTTGAGTACAGACTAGAGAACATGAGTTTATTTCTTGTTATCATGATGAAGAGCCAGTCAACAGATGTTGGGAACTCAATTGTGCAGTTGTTGGGAGGTATACTTGAGCCTGCAATGTTTTGGGTTATCTATACCACTCATGGTCAGATGCATAAGACCAAGTTTTTTTCTTCTAAACAAGGGTTGTTGGACATCGATTACCCATACCAGACAACAATTAACAAACTTCCTGCTAGCATGAAAGGCTGGCCACATGAAACTTTTAGGAATCCATGGCGCAAGAGGACGACTAATGTGCGCTATTTCATTGAATTCCTAGAAATTGGCTGCTATTACGAGTCAGCGATCATGTTAACTTCTCCGGCTCGGGATATTGTGCTATCGATTTCAGCTAAGGATTTGGTGGCAGATCTCAGTAAAACACCGGGTTGCATGTTGTTTATTCGGACCTTGTTGCACATGTTCATGGATGAAAGTCATGCTTCTGGTGAACCTTCAGAATTCTATCCGGCCACAGTTGATATTGCCCTTGCTATGATAATTGTCAGTTTTGTGTTTCTATTTGCAGTCTTGCATGTTTGTTACAAGTTTCATGGCTGTCATAGCACAGAAAAAGACTTGAGGTCCAGAAAGAATGGGCGCGATGATTCTATTTTCCAGAAAGGCAGTGGCAAGCTTCTCTCAATATTGGTGGCAGGAGATGTTGCTTCACGAGAGTTGGATCTTTTTCATGTCACAACTTATGACTTTCCAAAAGGCATACATGATACTGTTCACACATTTGGCCGTGCTGGTATGGTAGTGAAGTTAATTAAGGAATCCATGAAGGAGGTTCCTGATTGGCTTAATGATGATGCTACACAATTATTGTCTTATGGTGGAGAACACAGCCAATGGTATGGAAGTAATGACTTTGGAAATTTTGCATTGATTCCTCCAACACACTTTCCACTACCTTTGACAAATGATGCTCTTTTCCTCATCTTATTGATGCGACTTATATTCCTTCAGTTAATTACATTTGTGATTTCCAGACCAATGCATTTGACATCCCCAGGTATCAATTTTGGAATTCCGAAAATTATTAAGCACTGCGTCATGGCAGATTTTAATTGGAGATTCCAGGAGAAAATAATTTTTCAGAACAATAGAAGTATAAGCACTGGTTATGCTAGAGAATATCGCGCCAGGCTGCTGAGGAAATGGGGAATTGTGTATGTAACTGCTTGTTGTGGCTGTGCTAGTTATTTGGTGAAATCTGGTAATGTAGATGGGAAACGACTGTATATTACTGTGGGCTCTGCAAGTCCGTACACATCCTCGGCTATTCTAGTAATCAGAGAACTCTTCAGGGCTAGAGCTCCCTTGTCTGGTGTCGCAAACTTTAACATGTTCAGGGCAGAAACATGCAGCCTTGAGTCTCATTATATGGATAATCATGTTGATGATGACAATAATTTCTTTGTTTTGTCACCAATCAACCTTGGTGTTCAATGTTCTTGCCCCATGATATTATTCCAAGGCCAGGAAGGCAAGATTGTACCCGAATTCTTCTTTTTGCGCGCATTCAGAGTAGCTGACCACTGTCCCCTCGGAATTTTTGTACTTAATTCTATCAATCAGTTGGTGTCTTTGAAGTTTATGAATCAGGGCCTTGAAAGAAAGTATGGTGCTGTTTATAGAGGAAATTCATGTTCTCATGTGCGCTGCTCTCTTTACTTTGTTGATTTCATGAGTACACATGGCTTATTGAAAATGGCTTTGTGGCAATTGACTATGGAGATCTTGCATTGCTTCCTCATACATCCTTTTCAGTACCCATGCGATCAAGGGAAGCTTTTATGCTTATCTTGTTGTCTACACTTATGCACTCCCAACTGATTGGAATTGGGATTTCAGTCTATCTACTACCTGGTGTCAATGGAGAAGCCTTGAGGGTATTTTCTAATGTGCAAATTCAGTATTGTTGGCAGTCAATTCCTAATTCTCATGTTAGTGTTCATCCATTAATACATAATTGTCAAGTTACTACTGCTGATGGCATTGCAATTGGTGCAACCGTGATAGATATTACATCAGATGCCACTCATGGGGACTCCAGATCTTTTACTTACCAAGTTATTGAGGGGCCTGCAGAACAGATGCCTTTGCTTCTCAGAATTTGGACTGCATGTGCATCAGTAGAGACCAAATTTTTTCACCATTTTCAGTTGTTTTTAACATATGTTAGTGGGGTGAAAGCAAGCCAAGGTGCAGTGTTTGTATTTGTCTGTGGGGATCAAGGTGCACATGCTTTGATAACATACTCAGAGGTCATAAATGGATATATCATCTCTACTGTTGATTTGTTGTATATCATTAACCGAGCTGACACGGTAGGAATGCACGACTTCTCTAGACCTGGGCAATTCGGCAACAGCAGAGTTTGGGTCAACGACACTACCTGTTTTTCAAGGCAGATGGGAAATTTGGAAGCACACTTTCTTTCTGAGAAGAAAGTAATCCACCAGTCAGTAACATCTGATCTTAAGAAGGGGACTACCGAAACTGGGAGGCAACAAACTGTGTCTTGTGTGACAGATGCTGATCTCCTACTCAGGTTTTTACTTCTGACTCTTACAGAAGAGAAGAGTAAGCTGTTGATACTGGTATACTATTACCCATGCCAACTTACCAGTTATTGCCTGTTGTTTTTTCGTCTTGCTATGGGAAAATGGATGCATGAAGTTGACTGGATGATCAACACAGTGCAATGGAATGGTTTCTACTGCAGCAATCTTGGCACAGTCAAGGCCTGAGGACATGCCTTATTCCAAGGGGGGAGGGATGTTAGGACCATTGTGTTGTACCCTTGTATTGTCTTGGGCCTATGTGTTGATTTACTTAAGTGGGCTGTTACTTGGACTCAGGTCGGGTCCTTCAGTTATCGGGTAACTAGGGTTGGTTAGTTGAACAACTATATAAGGCAGACTTCCTCTTTGTAAGATCTATCCAATTAATGAATATGAATCTTTAACTTATTTTTCCTTCAATTCTCTGCAATTTATCCTTTCAATTTCCCTTCATGGACTTCGGTCCTAACATATTGTTACGGTTAAATTACACTCGACACCCCTCCAATACCGGTAATTGTTTCACCGCGGTAAATAGTTTTTGTTACATTACTGATTTAAGAAACAGAACAAAAAAAAAAAAAAAAACTTTTAAACTAGTAGCTACAAACTCGCCTTTTATGATCCTAATATCCATTCAGTTCCAAGTTGCCTAGCAAGTAGTCACGGTATAACAATGCCGGAATATCTAACCATAAAAGACTGATAGAGCCATAGATAATGTTGAAGGCTTAAACATAGATTAGCATAAATCAACTAATAGTCGTCTCCTTCATTTTCGTGTTGGAGGTAGAGCTACCACTATTTTCAGCAAAATTCACCACATTCCTCCTAGCAACCCTATTGTTGGGAGGTTGTCAACCGAGGACAACCTGCAAAGAAGGGATCGTTCTTTGTGTTCAAGGTGTTATATGTGCAATACTCATTCTGAGCCAATTCATCATCTCTTTTGGGTTTGTTTTATTGCGGCAGATTTATGGGCGTGGGTTTTTGGATTATTTAGACTTCACCCCTCGGCAGCCATGGAGGTAAGTGATCTATTGGATGCAAATTTCGTTACTACACCATCCCACTCCTTTAAAATCCTCTGGTTCATCACAATCTGCAATATCTTTTGGGGCTTGGGTTGTCACAAGTAAGGCATTTGACTCCCTGAATCACTCTAGTCTTTTGGAAACCTTCACTAGCCTAAATAGGCACTATGCCATTTTCTACATCAGGTAACACCCATCAGGCGACACAAACAAAATTAAGTATGATTTGGGGTTTCGGGGTGACACATTTTTTTTTCTGCGTTGGTGGAATATGCACTTAGACAATACTAATTTTTTTGAAAAAAATGTATGTTTTTGGGACAATACATATATGTTGGTGAAGAAAGAGGTCTGTTTTCGATCGAGCCCTTAACGTTGTTGGATCCAGTTGAATTTTTACCATAGACATCTTTCGTCATAATGATCATATCTGACGGTCGAATTTTGGTTTGTGAATTTTAGTCATCGGAATCACAACGTGTCTACTAATGTTGTATAACGTATAACTTGTTTAGTAGGTTATACAACTTTGTGAACCAACTCTACATAGGAAGCAAAATTATCAAAAATCTCGTGAAATAAGATGTGTTCAGAATGGTGAAATACGGCTATGGTTCAAAAATCACATAAATCGGGTAACGTCTCGGTGCCGATAGTAGCGGTCAACCATATTTACCGTTATTATTCCCTATGGGGAGCCCTATCGTCGGAAGATAAATGTCTCAAAATTTTTATATAGGCGGTTGCGTCTCATCTACGTGAAAGTTTTTCGTGTGAAAGGTTTGACTAAACTACGTAATATAGAGGGAAATATGAGCGTTTTCGTGAATTTATAGACTTTAACCGACGAGATATTAAAAAAGTTGTCGGCTAAGGTCAAAAAATTGTTTGGCGGTAAACCAAATTTGGAGGAAAAATTTAAAATGACTTTAGCCGACGACTAGCCGACGAAAATATATGAAAAGTCGTCGGCTAAAGGCGAAAAAAAATTTGGCGGCAAACCAAATTTAGGGGAAAATTTTCAAAGGACTTAAACCGACGAAAATATATGATTTCGTCGGCTATTGTCAACAAAATTTTGGCGGTTAACCAAAATTTTCAAAGAAGTTTAGTCGATGAAAATTAAGAATTTCATCGGGTGGGTAAAGTTCTTTATATAAGAGTTTTACCGGAGGTGGATGGTAAGAAGTCAGAAAATAAAAAAAGTTACTGTTTCGCCTGCCGGATTTTCTTCTCGGCCTAGCTCCGCCGTCAAGTCACTGGAGACCGCCACACTTGTCCCAAAAGCTTCGTCGTCGTCTCTACTTCATTGCTGGACAGGTGGTGCATCGAGTGGCGCCGCCGTGAGGGATAAATCGAGCTCCAAAACTCCGCCGGTTCGGATTCGGTGTCGATCGAATTTCCTTCCTCAGGTCACCATTTGGCGAGTTCTATATATGGGTAAGTTGAGTTTGATTAGTACTACATTCCCCTAGAAATTGGTAGCTCGATTCGGTGTGTGTGCGGAGAATCGAAGATTTGAAGTTTTTAGGGTTTAAAATTGGGGATTTTTATATTTTGATTCAATTGACCTGTTTAGCTTAGAATTGGGCTTGGACTTCTTCTAGAAAGTTGTTCGAAATGTTGAGAGGAAGATTTTGTCAAATTTTGGTGGTGATTGGAGGTGGCCGAAAGTTTCTGCAGTTTTTTTTTTCAAAAACCAGCAACTTTAGCCGACGATATTTAAATACTTTAGCCGAAGATATTCGTCCGCTATAGTATTTTTATTTTTTTATAAGGTTTAGCCGACGAATTATGACATGTTTCGTCGGCTAAATACTTCTAAAGCCGACGAAACAGACTATATTTCGTCGGCTATAATTATTTTTTAAATTTTTTATTACATACTTTAGCCGACGAATATTGTCGTCAGCTAAAGTCTCAGACTATGGTCGACGAAACATTTAAGATATTCGTCGGCTATTGTCCCAGATAATAGCCGACGACGTCTTCTAGTGTCGTCGGCTAAAGTCATCGCCGACGACCCTTTCCCGACGAAACTATAGCTGACAAGCCTTCGTCGGCTAAGATCTTAGCCGACGAATTAAGCTAACAGGCCAACGAAACTTTTTCGTCGGCTAAAGTGTTTGTCTTGATAGTGATTTATGTGTTGTCTGATATTGAATTTTATTGAATTGACAACTTGTGTGAAAATTTTACTTAATTATGTTAATAAGACAACATTTTATGTGTTGACTGATATTGAATTTTATTGAATTGACAACTTGTGTGAAAATTTTACTTAATTATGTTAATCCGACAACATTTATGTGTTGTCTGATATTGAATTTTTATGACTTGACAACTTGTGTGAATATTACTTAATTATGTTAATAAGACAACATGTGTTGGCTGATACTGCAATTTAGTAATTTCTGACTTTGGAGGTAAACCCTACCCTTTTAACTTAGGTGGATTCCCTCCAAACCATTTAATTTTGCAAACAATTTTTTTTGTTAATAAGACAACATTTATGTGTTGGCTGATACTGAAATAGTGTAATTTCTGACTTTGGAGGTAAACGAAACCCTAACCTTAATTTTAACTTCGGTGGTTCCCTCCAAACCATTTCATTTTGCAGACAATTTTTTTTGTTAATAGGACAACATTTATGTGTTGTCTTATAGTTACTTTTTAGTTTCTGAAATACCTTTGGAGGGAATACCCTCAACAATTGAGTTTGGTTCCTCCCAACATTTGATTTTGTAGCTAGACAAATATGTTAGTGTTAGGGCAACATCTATGTGTAAGGAAAAGAGGCGCAATGTTTGAAAAAATAAAAGCGCACTATTTTGAAAAAATTGGCGCACACTCGCATTTTGACCTAAAACCTTTTAACCATTGGTTCAGGTATAAAACGATAAGAGAGGATTGACTTTGTCAAAGCCCAATTCGGGCGTTGACCGAGCTGCAGACCATCTCTTCTCTCTCGTGGTCTCCGGCGATGCACGTCTGAGTGGCGTCGTCCGGCCACCCCTGGCGACGAGACCACCATCGATCTTTTCATCTCTTTCTCTTCTACCTAACCAGGGACGGAGCATAGTTATACTCCCTCTGGGCTGTAGCCCATAGAACTATTTTCATCCATTCAAACTAGTACCACCAAACATTGTGTTTGATATAAAAAAATTCAGTTATAGCCCAGGCAATCGTATCCAACAAATATTATTGGCCTTCATTTTCTTCTCTCTCACGTCACCAACAATTAAATTATAGTTCCTATACACTGCAATTTTCACTTTAACCAGCCAAACTCTTAAGTCTATTTTACTTCCATAATGGAAAAAAAAAAACTCTACAAGTCTTTGACACTTTTGTTTATATTTTCTTCATTACCCACTTTTGCAATATACAGAAATTCATCTTCACTGTCATTTTGTTTATGTTCTTCTACACTACCACTTCCTTTTTGATCGGTTCTACACTACTCTATTTGTAGACATATTTACAATAATATACTAAGCTATTTATATCTAATTATATATAGTCTCTCAATTTTCACTGATTAGAAGAAAAAATATTTATTTATGCCTTAATTTGCTATAGTCGACTATTCGTATCTTGAACAAAAAAAGAAATACCATATTGGAACTGTTTTCCAAAATTCTTTTCTCATAGATTTCTCATTAAGAAAATTTTTTGATAAAGAAAAAACTTCGCCGATTTATTGAGAAATAAAAAATTTATATGGTATATTTAGCCCAGGGTGTTTTAAGTTCCTGGCTCCGTCTCTGTACCTAACCCAGTCCATGAAACTCTTATGCAATTCGATTTAAAGCCAAACCGAGGGAAAGAAGCCCCAGCTGTTTTCTGGCGAACCCTTGAGATTCCGGCCACAACGTGACGAGTGGGAGGTAGGGTTATCTCCCTCTCTTCCTATTTCACCGTGCCTTTTTTTTTTCCCCCCCAAATCGTGCCTTAATCAAAAACCCCTTTTTCTGTGTTTTCTGGGTTTCCCGAGTTCCTCCTCCGGCGATGGTGTTTTGTGGATTGCGGCGAGTTCTTCAGCGTGTTAGTGGGTCCTGTGAGCTTGGTTTGAAGTGGAGATGGACCTTGGAGTGACTTGTAGAGCTGCACATGTACTCTTTATGTTACTGAAACTTACTCTCTTCAGATATCAGTGGGAGCGCATATACATCCTCAGAACCCAGTTCGTGATGCATTTTCACATGAACAACAATGGTTTGCTTCTATTGTTAGTTGCCTGTTAATCTTCTCACATTTTCTATCCTTACAGCGACAAGTTTAAGGCATTTGGAAACACCAAGGGACTCCAGTATGTCTGTAGAGTGGACCCTCCTTTTGTTGGGTATATTTCTCATTTACTCTACTATGTCGCTTGGCTGTAATTACTGATTACTCTTTTTCATGCTTTAATATTCTTTTTCTCATGGACTTAAGGTATTCAAATCCATGGATTGATCTTGATACTGGTAACTCATACTGCCTATTCTTCCCTTACACACCGGAGCATATGGTTCGTTTCAAGTCCAAAGAGATGAAACCAGATATAATTGTTTCCATCAATGCTTCACTGAGAGGAGCTGATCATGTGTCAGGATCCGCATCTGCTCTTTTTGTTGGAGGGTTTTCTGTTTTGGAGATGGGCAAGGTATAGCAGCATTCATTTTGAATATTTTTGAGACGTTAAACTTAATGCACTTATGAGTTCTTGATACTCGGTCTCTGTTTGAAGTAAATCGTATTTTATGAAACTAAAATTATTGTGGTACGCTTTGAATAGTTGTTGCTTGAATGTTTCAGGATTCAGTCCCGTTGAATCTGACTCCAGACTCTAACAAGACTATTATCACAATTCTGGGGAACACATGTAAGCTCTAAGAAGCCTAAACTTTATGCCAGCCTCACATTTGTGGTGGCTCTCCCCTGGTACCATACTGGTGGCACTGAATTCTGATCTCACTTGTTGTCTTTTTATCGTAGATATTGAAATTTATTGGCGTGACCGAGATTTATTACTCGTTACTCCCATCCATAAAGAAGGTTTTGGGATCGGCAGGCGTGCAAAGTATGAGGTGAGTGGTGACTAAGGCAGCAGCTAGGGATGTCTGGGGGTCCTTCATGTTGAGTTTTGGCAAGGAGGAGCTATTGGTTTACGAAGTAGAGCAGATTGAAGGTAAGCTTGGTGTTTTCAGCTTCTGTTTTGGGTTATAATGAGGTTTGAGTCTTGGTTAGGTGATTTAGTGTTGTTGCTTGGTGTTATTCGGAGATGGTTAGTGACTGTTTTGTTGTTTTGGTTGTTGTTGATCAAATGTCTTGGTGTGTAGTGGTTTAGTATGTGGAGAAACCGGCAAGGACGAGCTAGTGGGATTGTGGAATTGAGAAGATTAGAGGTAAGGGTTGTATTTTGAACTGTTGTGTGGCTATTATGTGGGTTTTGAAGAAGCTAATTCTTGTTTGGTGAATTTCATGTCGATAACTTGGTGATTCAGAATTTATGAGGAGACTATGGCCAATTTTCCGGCAAGTGGCCGGAATCCGGTGAAGTTTTCCGACAAGTCGGCGGGATCCGGCGAGAGTTCCGGCGAAGCAGCAGATCCGGCAGAGAGTCGAGAAGGTAGTTTTTTTAGCATCCTTTCTAATTTAAGTCGTAGTGCCTAAAAAGGAAAGTTCGGGTTATTATTGGAAAACTTGTTAAGTTAGGAAAGTTTCTACTTTAGAAAACTTTCCTTTTTTGGAAGTTTCATATTTATGGAATGACTTTTTGGGTGCCATTAGTAAATTTTTGGAAATAAATTGGTGGATTAAAAGTCTATGTTATCAATTTGGATGTTAAATGCTTATTTTAGTTATGGATGCTTATTTTATTTATGGATGGTGTTTTTAAACCTAAATTATCAAGATATTTCAATATAGCAATTGTATAGTTTCAAACAAGCCATGACTACTAATATGTGTGATTTTAGCTACAGAGGATGGATACAAACATAACAATATCTATTGTCTTTACTAAGTTAAGATACCAGAAATGTGAGGCCATAAAGATATCACGTAGTGAAAGCTTAAAGCATATAAGATGACAGATACCTATTGTCTTAAAGAGACCAAATGAAAAAAGAAAAAATATACGTTGCCTGAAGATCATTTACCTAATGAGATTTGTCGCTACTTTCCAAGGAAGGAAAAATCAAAATTTTCGCTGAAAATTTCGTTTTTATCACACAGCGAAATATTTTTCCCTCCTTATAATTTTTCGTCCGAAACTCGTGATATATATTTTCGAAATCACGCCGAAACTGTTGAAATCCCGCAGAAAAGTTGTTTTCCCGCATATTTGAATGGCTGTGGTGAGTGTGGTCCTCCGCCGAAATGGTTGACTGGTTTGCGCGGCTCGAAATGTTTGACTGGTTTGCACGGCAAAATGTTTTGCATCCAAGGGGTTTTGAACCTTGCTTCCGTGGGTAAAAGGCTAACACACCTTAACTAACTTTATTAACAATCCAACTTGTTTATTTTAGTATCTTTAAAAAAAATATTGGTTTTTTTTTTTCCGAATCTGAAAAGTAAAAAATTAGGTAAATGTCTAATCCCCAACTAACTTTTTTACCTACACTTCCATAAAAAAAAATTAAAAATAAAAAAACTTTTTTTACCTACACTTCTTAATTCCTTTTTAATATATCTGCATGTCAAATTTTATAACTACCTTTCAAAAAAATTATTAACGGTTCAGCACTAACCTTTACAACTTAACTTACTACAGCTCCCTATAAATCAATGTTTATTTAAGGTTTTCATTTAAAATATAGTACATAATATAGAAAACAAACATCTCTTAAAGTTTGGTTTAAAATTTCCGTCAATTTTCTCATTTTTTTACTGCAAGCGATATTTCCCCAAAATTTCCATATTTTGGAGGGTCGAAATTTCCGTAATCACATAAATTTTCTTCCTTGCTACTTTCTAATGATTAAATTCGCATTTTTAGAGGGAGAGATGAATAAAATAACAAATGATGATGAATGTATAATAGGTGAAGATAAATGCAGTTTTGGTATAATTTGGATACTAAGACTTAAACATGTAGAATATCACATGAGGTGCCACTAGGAGGAGGGGATTTGACAAATCTAAAAAAAGTAATTGAATTAAGGTTCATTTTATATAAAGTGCCAAAAAAAATCTCACCACCGGAAGAATTTTCTCGTTTACTTCTAGAGTGACCAATAAGTGCGTTTTGAAACCTTTTGTGCTCAGTTGGAATGAAAAGAAGGAAACTTGGATTATCTTCTATCCTACATATAAAGAATTGAGGCAGTGTTGTGATTCTAAGTTCAACAATGTCAGTAAATTTCATCTTGAGACTCAGTTATGCCTTTGGTTGGTGAAAAATGCAAGAAATATAATGAAAAATTTAATACAAGCACATGTTGTTGGGGTAGCACACGGACATCTGCATAAGTTGTCAAACATTATTATTATTGAAAGAAGACGTATAAGAGGATGAAGATCTATTTGATAACAATAAAACTTTGAATATATATGTCAGTCCGTTGCTTAATATTAATTGATATAACGACCGCGAAGCCTTTTAAACTGTCATGAGATGCAAAATAGAAGGAATATATTCATACAACATATGTTGAGAAGAGACTTAAGAAAATTTACAAACTATGATATGAAGGTAGAAAAATTAAAAACTTGATTGTATTCTTAAGAGATGTTTATGTGTGTGCCACAAAAACAATAAAATATATGAAAATTAAGATGATAAGTTGAGTATGGAATATCGTGAGTTTGTAAGTATTGTTCACAAGTATTGTTACTAAAACTTGCATACATCTATCAACATAAACCGAAATAAGCACGCCTCCTATCTCGGCCGGACGGCGGCGGACGGCGGCCGGAAAGTTTCCGGGTCGGAAGAGCTCGGGGATGAGGCCGGGAGGGAGAGAAGAGAAAGGGAAAAGAGAGGGCTGGGCTTTGACCACTTCTTGGCCCGGTCCAACACTCTTAAACAACCCAACTCCAAAATAAAACACCCCGAAAAATAATACCCGAATAAAAATTACCTTTTACTAGCTAAAATTTACCATTTTTACCGTCGTCATAATTTTCTCCTACGAATAATCATCCGCATATAATCGTCCCCGAAACCCCTCTAGGGACCAATTAAACCATTACCTCGATGACGGAGACGGTAAAATTCTTATTATAACCAAGCTAGTAAATAAGGTAAATATTTTAGGGTCGGGATGTGACAATTCTCCCCTCCTTATAAAAAAATTTCGTCCTCGAAATTTACATACCTGACAAATCAAAGAGATAGGGATACTGCTACCTCATTTGTTCTTCTGATTCCCAAGTAGCTTCCTCTACTTGATGACTCCTCCACAGAACTTTAACAAGAGGAAAAAGATTTGTTTCTAAGCACTTGCTCCTTTTGGTCAAGAATCTGATCAAATGCCAAAACTTTTTCCAATTAATCGGCTGCTCTCACAACACATAAGAGAGATCGGCAATAAACTTGCGAAGCATGGATACATGAAACACATTATGTATCTTGGATAACTCCGGGGGCAAAACTAACCGATACGCAAGAGAGCTAACTTGATCTTAAAACCCATAAGGACCAATAAATCTCGGACCAAGCTTTTCACGTCACTAAAACGTACCACCCCTTTCCGAGGAGACAATTTCGAAAAACACCTCAAGAACTCACTTGAAACTCATGGTCCTTCCTGCGGACATCTTTATAACTCTTCTGGCTACTAGAAGCTGCTTTGAGTGTATCTCAGACTCCTTTATCATTTTTATTTGAATCCTGAATTATTTTAGATCTTATCAAAGACTATAAATCCTTCATTGAACTACCACTAACGTTTACACGTAAGTGGGTTCAGTGATACATGCTCCAGAGTACGAGTACCCGTAGGTATGCACACTTTTTCCTGAGCAATGGAAATAGCTAACCCAAATAAAACGCATAAATTTGCTATCACCATCGGGCTCAAATCTTCTAACGTCACGCAACAACCTCGTCATTACGCTGCTCACAGCTCGACAATGAAGCCCACTTGCTAGGAAACTAAAGTTCACACATTCCCACATGCTCATAGGGGTCAAAATTAAGACCCGCTAATTGAACAGATTTTTAAGGATGCACCCACTGCAGAACTGCAACAATCACTTCTAATGCTGAGACATTTCGCAGAGTCTTTCGTGGAGCCAAAGCTCTCGCAAGTCCACAAGATAACCTTGCTCTGCCTAAATGACCAGTCCACCAACATATGATAACCTTGATTGCCGAAATAACATTATGAAAAGATCAATACCACGTCCCTTAGGTCTCTCCACTAAAACTATTACATTACCATTTTATGCACTACAAACTAGCAACTTATGGGAATTTCCAACTCTCTCCTGATTCTGCTATCTCCACTATTATTTACCACAAACCAGAAGATAATCTGAAGCATGACTAACATGTGGAAACTGGATATTCCTCCTTGCTCGCCATAAACAAAAAAAACTAATTAATGCCCACGAAGATTGGCACAGTCAATTCATGATGCCAAACTTGACGTTGAAATCCACATAAATAGAGTCCCTTCCTTAAGCATTGACAAAATTTACATCTCCAGCCATGCTACTTATTTGGGTGCAAACGCGACCCCAAGAGCAATAATTAAAAGCACATGGCTCACTCTAGCCGTTTCATAAGAATGATTCTAAATACCAAAACCTTTAAACTCGACAAACACATTTCTTTTCTACCTCCAAAAATAATTAATCTGATGGAAGAAGACGATCTGAAAAAAAATCAGACACGCTCAAGTCTCCTACACATCCCAGGGCCACGACTTCCCACCAAAAAGATTCTTCGAAAACCGAGCTTGCAATAACATGCGACTAACAAAAGCAAAGACAAATTTTATACAAGACCCACTACTACACCTTGTGGTTCACCAACCAACGAAAACCATGAATTCAAGCAAGAATCAAAACTCATGGCTTAACTCAGCTCAAGTTCCAGAAAAAATGACTTAAAGCACACGAAAGGCAAGTCCTCTAACTTCGAGCTCAAAAGCTCCACAAATCTCCAATATCTGCCAGAACCCGCTTCGAAATCGCACTAGAAACTTCCACTAAACATGCTGACACCAACAGATGAACGCACAACCAAATAACGAAGACCTTCCAAATCAAACTTGGATCAATGAGTGGTCCCACCACAATACGATCCCGAGAAGAGACGCTGATCAACCTATCAAAATCTACTACTCTCACTATTAAAACTCTTAATAAACCTCGACTCTAGACGCTTCTTGAGTCAACAGGGGAAAACCTTCTCCCATAAAGCTACAACATAGAAAATACCCACAACGACACAAACCATCTAATCAACATCACCACACGACTCTTAGACTACCACATAGAACTTATGGCCCCAAGATTCATTGCTTAATTAAACTCCAGCTCACTTGGGATCACGACTGGATTTATCCAGGATCCATGCCTACGACACAACAACCAATTTATCATAAATTCGACAACTAACCAGCTCTAACCCTCAAAACATAGAGTTTGAATCCGCACTCCATAATTTCAAGCTCTGAGGATGCTACCCAAAAACTACAGTGGGAATAATTTAAATATTCTCACACACACCACAACCAAAACTTTGCTGCATCTCACCAAATTATAAATAAGGTGAGTGAACATATACTCCCATTGAGGTGTCGTAGCTAGCCACCAAATGCTAAAAAAAATTACTTTGGACACCCGCTCACTCTTGCTCCATGATCCAGTGGGTTTTATTCCACTGCTACCACACCAGCGCTATGGAATACCCATGACAACACGTAATAAATTCATCAGGTATTGTCGTAAAACTAGAGTGACCACAACCATCCTACCCTCACTCCACCGTTACTTTTCAATTCCATTAAAATTTATCATCTTCCCTAAACACTCCACAAATATGGACACCAAACTTCAACACCTAGAATTCTGAAAGAACCCATAATGGCCCCACAATTAAAATAATATAACTGACATCTCACTCCACGATTCCAAACTTGCTTGAAACTCAACATTTAGTGCCATCAATAAAATTTTAAAATTCCCCGACTGTGGCACAACAAGAAGTTGTCACAACACACAGACGAATGACTTTTGTAAAACCAACAATCCAAGTCATCCTAGTTAGTGCTTTGACAAACTTCAACTAACCCACAAAAGAGACAAAAATCATCAGAAATCTACTATTCATCGACTGCTATTAACCTCCTTCTCCAAAATGCTCTGATTATACTCTTTAATATGATGATTCCAAGGAGAAGAACATATCCTTAACTAGAGCTGTATGGCCAGAACATGCGCCACCATAACAAGCATTAACCACAAAAATCCCAACTGACTTTCGTTGCGGACAAAGCAGTTGGAAATTTGGTCATCAATCCAGACTTCTCTAAATTAATAGCCTTTTATTAGCCACAAATCCCCCGTGACTAATTAGCCCAAAATTAGAATCATCCACAACTCGCATAGGTACCTCTTTGAATTACTATGGGTACCTCACCACAACACTTCAACTAACTTTAACATCAAAAGAAAACACCACTACCACGAACTTTCTTTCCAACTATTTTCTCCCGGAAGTCACATAACTCGAAGCCAAGATTTTCTATTAAACTACAACAACTTCACACTCGCCCACTAAAAATAGTGAACTCCAAGGCTTTGAATTAAACTTTTCACCTTCTACACATTCGCATGAGATGCTCACCCTAGCATCTTAATCATAACCCAAACAATCATTGATCACATGAAAGGAATGCTGCCACGCATATGAGTTCCCATCTTGCAATTGAACTCTAACAATTATGATATCAACTCGATAACCCTTGGAAAAGGCATAAGCCAAACACCCATTCCCTAATCAAAGCAGGATGATCGCTCAAGAGGTCGGCGTACGGAGGCATAGTCTTGAAGATATAAACATTTATGACACAATACTGTCCATAAATAAGACAAGAATAACTACATCACAAACCTAATCAACACATAGTGTCTAAAGCATATAATGCTAATAGATCCGCCGCGGTCGGACCATCACTCTATAGACACTAAGTATGACCAAGAATATGAGGTAGTACTAAAAAGAGAAGGGAATCGAATAACCTAGTGTTCTGATACCAACTGGCATGACCCACCCCGAATTTCACCCTGAAACCCGAAGTAAATCCTGCGGGGACCACCTCCAAGGAAAATTTACCTAAAATTCGGCATAACCTCCCTTGAAAATGGAGAACCCTTCCTAACAAAAAAAACACCTGCAAGCACTTCTAAAAGTTCCAACTCCAACCTTAACTCTTGGAGCCTTCGTGCTCCCCACAAATCACAACATTTCCCAAAATAGATTCACTAATCTAACAAATATCCTATAACCAACAACCACATATTCAGAGCAACTCTACTTGAGAGGAGAGGAACTAGAAATAAATAGAAATGAGCGGAAGTTATACTATTGACTATGCCTCTTCTCCAAGTACGCTCGGCCTCACTATGCTAAGCTGCAACTGGGCATTTATAAAACGAAGAGCCCAGGAGAAAACATTTGAAACACGTTAGAGTGAGTGGACAAAAACATAAATTTAATGAAAATATTTATGCTTTCCCAATTTACATTTCCATAGAAAATATGCTGCATGCGACAGCTTGAAAACGCTCAACACAAAAACTAGCGATTTCATGACTAGCTAGCTCCGGCCAGTCTCTAAAGCTCAAAAAACACAGCCTCTCAGGCTAAAATAAAATATGTATGTATTACACTCGTCATATCCCTTGTATGAATTTTCTTGAAACAACAAAGACAAATAGAAAATTCACACAAAGCTACGACGCTTGCGTCTAACGCTCACGTCGCACTATAATGGCATTTTTACCTCATTATGGTGGAAAAGACGGTGTATAAATATATACGCGCATATCCCCTATATAAATTATTATATTTATATAGGGCTACGACGATTGCGTCTAACGCTCACGTCGCACCATAATGGAATTTTTACCTCAGTATGGTGGAAAAGCATATATAGCTAGCTAGCATTCTCTCATATACATATTATTCTCATAATCATCCAAATATGGATATATATACATACTCACCGAAATTCTCAATTTCGGTTGTTCTCCAACAATAATGAAAATTGCCAATTATCATAAAAAGCAATACGCACACGACTCTACCGAAAATCTCATTTTCGATAACTTTCCAAATAACACGATAGCCATTAAAAATGATAACATTTACTTCTGAAAATGACTTCGCGAAAATAGACAATTCCACAAATTGATATTCAATAAAATCAATCATTTAATGTAGAATCACCGCATGCATATATTTTAAAACAAAAGTCCACTCACAACTTTAGGCCTAAGCCTGACGTCGATCCGAGGCCTCTTCCACTCGAGCCTCCTCACGTCCTGATCCAAACATATAATTAATTTCCCAACTAAAAGTCCAATATTTACACAAAATAGGCCAAAATTAACCGAGAGCCATAACTACGCTCATCATTGCCTAACTTCGATATTCTTAAGTCGAAACGATCCGAACTTAAATATCATACTCGGCAGCCGTAATTACAACCTCCCCGAAAATACGACTTAAATCCTACGGCCGAATTCTACATTAATTAACCGCCAAAAATACCAAACTTCGGAAAATCATAAACCTATCCAAAACTCATCCAAAAATTCCATAACTTACAACAATATACTCCCCTTAATATTCCACATTTAAAACTACACAAAACTCCCAAACAGCGGCGGCTCCGCCGGCAGCGGCGGCCGGAGGCCGATTCCGGCGACCTCCAATTCCTATGAAAATTTAACAGCATCTTCCTCTCAACATCCCAAACAACTTTCATAACTATCACTAAGTCCAATTACAAGCCTAAATAGGGTAATCGAAACCAAACATATCAAGAAAACCCTAGGAAATTCAAACACCCGATTCTCCTTACCTAGCTCGAGTTAGGATGAATCCTTTTAGGGGTTTGCTGCTGGAAGAGAGAGCGTCCAAATGATACCAACATCTCCGGCTATGGTGGCCGGAAAAAGGATTTTCCGGCGAAAACCCCGCCACGCACAGCAGCGGCTTCTCGGCATGATTTCTCCTTCACGGTGGCGCGGCACGGGCTGCCACCTATCTAAACTTGTAGAGGATGCTCCAAGCTTCAAATCGACACCAAGCACGCCTCCTATCTCGGCCGGACGGCGGCGGACGGCGGCCGGAAAGTTTCCGGGTCGGGAGAGCTCGGGGATGAGGCCGGGAGGGAGAGAAGAGAAAGGGAAAAGAGAGGGCTGGGCTTTGACCATTTCTTGGCCCGGTCCAACACTCTTAAACAACCCAACTCCAAAATAAAACACCCCGAAAATAATACCCGAATAAAAATTACCTTTTACTAGCTAAAATTTACCATTTTTACCGTCGTCATAATTTTCTCCTACGATTAATCATCCGCATATAATCGTCCCCGAAACCCCTCTAGGGACCAATTAAACCATTACCTCGATGACGGAGACGGTAAAATTCTTATTATAACCAAGCTAGTAAATAAGGTAAATATTTTAGGGTCGGGATGTGACACATCGAGTTACAAGGTTCTATATGTAAAAGTTAGAAAATCTAGCTAGCTTGTTCTCTACGTCATGGAATCTCATAAATATCCTACTTTCTTTTTGGGGTTGAATCACACATAAATGTCTTGATCTCATTGATGTCTGAGATACGTCGCGCTTGAAATCTTTGATTTGATTGAAGTTTTTTCTTGTAGAGATTTCTTTCCTAGATGAATTTTCGGCCGAGATTGTTGTATGGACTCAGTCGACTACTCATAGTTATTGGATTTGGCTGCTTGCACATTGGTCCACTCAACTCGTCTAAATGGATTGATGTTTAATTCGAATGACATAAAGCCACTATCTTGCTTGAGCGATACCTCTATCTTGGTCGTATGGCCGAACCACATATTCTTGGCTGAATGGCCGAGTGAACACCTTCGCTTCAGCCATGTGACCTTAATGACCTTCATTTTTGGCCAACTAAATTGCACGGACACAGACACGGACACAGCGACACTGCAAAATTCAAAAATTGAGTTTCCGACACTGCTTGGACACGAAAAATATAATTATATATTTATGTATTTTTAATAAATAAAAAAGATGCTAAAATATGAAATAAGTTCATTACATTACCAAATAATATTTTAAATTCAATCAATTGCATAACCAAAAGAAATAACATTAAAGAGAGTCAAATGCAAATGATAAAAGTGTATAACTAACAACATTAAAAGTAGCAGACCTCTAGCACCTAAAACATAACGTTAAAGAAAAAAAAATTGAGCAGTAGGTTGCTTTCATAAGCTGGGCAGTAGCTTACTTTCAAAACTAGGCAGTAGCAACTAAGCAACGAGCAACCTCTAACACCTAAACCTAATAGACAAGAAGATGAACTAATGGGCGGAGAGAAGAGATCGAATGGGCGACGTCTTCGTCTGAGTCGTTTTCTCTCTTTGTTTGTATGCGAGTGCGCGACCTCTACTGCCCATTTAGGTTTTCGTTCTATCTTTCTTTTTCTTTTTTCTTTTTTTTTTTTTTAAAAAAAAATTGACAAAAGCTGACATGGTCGTAAAATGATGTGACGAGTCAGTCAACGTGTCGGAAAAATCAACATTTTTTGACATGTGTCGCCGTGTCGGGAGTGTCCGACACTCCACCCATGTGGAGTGTCCGTGCAACATAGTCAGCCGAATGACCAAAATATACCTTAGAATATTTTGACTTTGGGTCATATGATTTAGGATATTTTGAATTTGGGCGCTTTATCCCGGTCATATGGTCCAACGTCTCTCTCTAGTCGTTTCCCTCATTTCGGCCGCAAAACTTCATTCTTCATATTCTCGACCAAATGGTCGAGTGCCTCTAGTCACACTTGGCCGAACGGCCGAAATACCATCACTCTCGGCCGAACGGCTGAAATACCACTCTCGGTCGAATGACTGAACCCATTTCCCTCTAATCTCAAACTAGCAAACCAATTTGGCAATCTCTATGGATTGCCAAATTTAGGTGCAAACATCAACATAAGTTAGCTAATGATGGTGTGAAGGGGTTCAAACTATAGTGTTCTGATGTGAAGAAGGTTGTTGTAAGCAGAGATGTGATATTTAATGAGGCTGTTATGGTTAATCTAAATAAGCAGAAAGATTCTAAAGAGCAGAGAATGACTATAGAGAGTTTGAGGCATGTAGAAGCCCTTTTCTACATGTTATCTTAAAGCTCGCCAAAAGAAGCCCCACCCACTAGTATGGCCACTACCAGAAGAAAGGCTTTAGCCGACGAAAAAAAAAAACCAGGCCGACGAAGCATTTTTTCGTCGGCTAAAGTCCACTTTAGCCGACGAAATTATCTTTCGTCGGCTAAGTTAAATTTTCGTCGGCTATTTATTTCGTTCGGCTAAAGTTCACAAACTA
>NC_020491.1:12156320-12175412 GCF_000184155.1 Fragaria vesca subsp. vesca
CGGGCTGCCACCTATCTAAACTTGTAGAGGATGCTCCAAGCTTCAAATCGACACCAAGCACGCCTCCTATCTCGGCCGGACGGCGGCGGACGGTGGCCGGAAAG
The DNA here is from genome assembly GCF_000184155.1 of Fragaria vesca subsp. vesca. NCBI lineage: Eukaryota > Viridiplantae > Streptophyta > Magnoliopsida > Rosales > Rosaceae > Fragaria > Fragaria vesca. Next base: position 12,156,425 of record NC_020491.1, read on the forward strand.
TTTCCGGGTCGGGAGAGCTCGGGGATGAGGCCGGGAGGGAGAGAAGAGAAAGGGAAAAGAGAGGGCTGGGCTTTGACCACTTCTTGGCCCGGTCCAACACTCTTAAACAACCCAACTCCAAAATAAAACACCCCGAAAAATAATACCCGAATAAAAATTACCTTTTACTAGCTAAAATTTACCATTTTTACCGTCATCATAATTTTCTCCTACAAATAATCATCCGCATATAATCGTCCCCGAAACCCCTCTAGGGACCAATTAAACCATTACCTCGATGACGGAGACGGTAAAATTCTTATTATAACCAAGCTAGTAAATAAGGTAAATATTTTAGGGTCGGGATGTGACAGGGGCTGCTGCGGAAGAGGTTGCGGTGGCTGAGGTAGCAGAATAAGCGTAGGCATGGGCGGAGCCGGAAGTCGCTGAAGCTGGGCAGCTGTAAAATCCTGCAAGTACTAGAACATCTGCTGCTGCTGGGCCTATTGGGTGGCATATACTGCGGCAGTATAGGCAGCCTGAGCATCTTGCTGTTCTCGTAGTTTCTGAACTTCCGACTCTAGCTGAGTCGTCCTACTGCTGGTCGAGGCTACCTTTCGTTGAAATCCTGGAGTGGTCTTCAAGATCCCCTCGCCCTTCTTTCCTAGACCCCGACAGTAAAAGTTGTTTCCTCGCGGTGGGAAGATTGTGCCCATGATCCTCGCCCCAACCCTCGAATCTGAAGTGTCGATCCGGGACATGGCTTCGGACATCTCTTCCTACAGCGTGTCCGGCCATGTCTCCCTCAATATAGCACTCATCACCTCGTCACTAGCCTCCCTCACCTTCGCCTAATTGGATAGGAAAAAAATGATTAATTAACATTTTGACATATATATAAGTAAAATTTAAAATTTAAAATTTAAAAACGTAAGATGACTTACAATATTCTCGTGGGCGTCAGGATATGCCTTCTCGTACGTATAGACGTACCGGTTAACTTCTGGATGTTCCCTGGCCGCCTCGTCCATGAAGATAGCGAACGGTCTAGAACCGGCATGATGGTTCCTTGTTTTGCGTTGCCGGTTCTGAGCGTTCGCCTGGGAAACGGCCTTCAAAGAAAAAAATAAACTATTAGTAAAATATTTAAAAACGGACGTACTTAATGACAAATTAACTAATTAATTTTTTTAAATACCTGTTTATGAGGGTTGTTGAATTCTGATGTCAGAAGCCAACGCCACTCGTACTCCCTGTACTAGAACTCAGCGGGGGTACCAGAACGTGCGTTCCCGTGCGTAGTCCAGTGGGTCCGCAACTCGTTCTTCCATTCCTTGTACCTACAGATACAACAAAAATATTAGAAATATTATTAATATCACATACAATTTTGTTTTTTCATTAACTTCCCAACGTACATTCCCCCATGCGCAACGTCCGCCCAACTGTTCTTCAAGTGCTCGAGAACGTCAAACCACACCTACATTTAACCGTTTATTAGTTTAGTTTTTCGAGAAATCAACAATGTAATACATAATATTATTGAGGCATTTTGTAAACTCATCGACATCGCGTTGTGGACCATGTCCTTAACCTCTTATGGGACCTCGCCCCAGTCTGACCACAACATAGGGACTTTATCCCTAATGAGCGCTCCCACGCGGCCGGAGTACGTCCTCGACTTCCCGCCCGATACTATGTGGCCATCCCCATCAATATCGATGACGATCCTCCTTGAGGTATTGACGGTCTTCTCGAGAGCCTTCCTTGTGACGGGGCCTCTCTTCTTCTTTGTCGGCTTCGCTCCGACGGTGCCTATCACATGATAAACCAAATTGATTATTAAAATCAGAGACCTTTTATTATTAATTATAAGAAAACAAATCATTCATATTTCATTACCTGAGGGCGATGCGGCGGACGCGACGGATTCCGTCTCTGTCCTCGATGATGATACCGTCGCGGAAATAAGAGGCGTATCAAAAAGCATGAACCGGTACGCCGCTGATGGAGCCACTGGCGGGGGCAGTGGATAAATCGGCGTCCCTGAGCCATCGACTGCAGGTAAGGTCGGTATCATCCGCGGAAGGAACAGATGAGGCGACGGCGGCATCTGTACCCCAGATGACCCACCATCCGAAGCAATAGGACCCGGAGTGGGCGCCCGGTGTATCTCAGGCATACGGGGTGCAAACACCTCCGTCTGGGTCTGAGGCCACAGCTGCCTCGAGGAACGAGGGACGCCCGGCTGCCTCGATGAAGAAGGCACCTCCGGCTACCTCAAGGAATGGGAAATGCTCGGCTGCCTCTGCGCCGTCTCCAGAAGGGTCCCACGCCTGGCTGTCATGTGGCCCCGAAACGACGTTTGAGGGTTGCTAGAGGTTCCCTCAGACGATTCGGACCTTTGGCCCTTCGAACCCTTCGTCGATCTAAAATTACCGCTCATCCTGTTTAAAATATTAATTTGAATCAAGGCTGAGGAAGAAAGAATCAAGGCTGAGGAAGAAAAGCGAATGATTATATCTTTTTACTAAAAAGATATGTGGAGGTGCCCTGTAGGAGTTAAGGAGTAGATTTGGGTAGATTTTTTTTATTATATTCCAAACATGAATCTTGTAATGTAATGTTATTGCGTAGGTTGTTAAATTTTGCATATGCAAGTACGCCCTATAACTTCTGATGACAAATTATACAAAAATATGACACTATGCTCTATAGCCACAGGGACAGTCTCTGGATCTTAGTTTACTCAACTACAAAAATTCAAGTGTGACACCAGCGAGCAGATTCACAAGAACAACTCTCTAAATACAACAGAAACAACCAACTCAAGCTTCTATAGTTTTACTAATGCAGAATTTACTCATCATTTATTTCAGGATTTGAACTATACAGCTGCCAAGAAAGATAACAATCAGCAGAACTCCAAAGGTTTATTACCTCAATTTTTAAGCACCTCGAAATCGATTTACGACATACCAATGTCCCAAATAACCATGTACTTGCACACAGTTAATCTCAGTAAAATTAAGATCACTCTTTTCAGTAAAATTAGTATCAAAACTCCATAAGCCTAACTAGGTATCCAAAACAGCCCCAAATTTCGATATCGGAAATGACTAAAGCAACAAGATTTCAATTGAATTGAACTTCAAGAAACAAATCAAAGCATTCATCCGAGCTGTAATCGCAGACAAGCAAGATCAATCAGCTTTCAGAATCAAGAAGAACTGATCAAAAAACCTAAGAGAGTTAAAGAAAGAGAAAAGAGCGCCTCACCTGAGAACTTGAAGTCTCTGGTGAAGGAGTCAATGAGGGAATCGTCCTCGCAAGAAACGTCAATGAGGCTGAGGCATCTGGGAGCGTGGTGAGGGCTCGAGGAGGCCCCAAAACGGGTTTTTTAGGGTTTTTGGAGCGTTGTGGAGGTTGTCGAGCGCTGGGTTTAATTATATACCCTATACCTTTAGCCGACAAAATTTTTACTTCGTTGGCTAACCTTTGAAATTAGTCGACTAACCTTTGAAATTAGTCGGCTAACATTTGAAATTCGTCGGCTAAACCTTTAAAATTCGTCGGCTAACCTTTGAAATTCGTCGGCTAAACCTGTGAATCTCGTCGGCTAAAGTAATGAAATTCGTCAGCTATAGTACTTTTTATTTAATATTTTCAATTTATTTGTTTTATTTTATTTTATCAACTATAGCCGACGAATTTTCAATAATGTCGTCGGCTATAATACTTTTTATACATTTGGCACATTGTGATTGTGATGATCAAACTTGAGAAATGAAAATCCGACCGTCAGATCTGACCATCATAATAAAATACAAGTATGAGAAAAAATTCAACTTGATCCGACAAGGTTAAGGGCTCGATCCGGATGGTCAATCTCGTAAGTCAAACCCCTAAACGCACGGAAAAGGTCATTGGACCGTCTAAATTACGTATTTTGGCCGGACCTTCAACTAAAAATAGTTTCAAATCTATGAGACGCAACAAGTCGTATAAAAATTTTACGGAAAATAACCACCGAAGATAGGGCTACCCATGGGGAGAAAGAATGGAAAATTGCATTGACCGTAACTATCGGCACTGAGACTTTACCAGAATACCATAAATTTTCAACCGTAGATGTAATTTACCATTCTGGTCATATGTTATTTCACGACTTTTTTGCGTTTGAAGGTTCTACGTATAGTTTGTTTTTGAAACGGAACATTTACTTAACACTTGGTAAACAAGTTATACAACATTAGTAGGCATGTTGTGATTGTGATGATCAAACTTGAGAAACGAAAATCCGATCATCAGATCTGACCATCATGATAAAATACATGTATGGGAAAAAATTCAACTTGATCCGATAAGGTTAAGGGCTCGATCCGGACGGTCAATCCCGTAAGTCAAACCACTAAACGAACGGAAAGGGTCATTGGACCGTCTAAATTATGTATTTTGGCCGGACCTTCAACTGAAAATAGTTTCAAATCTATGAGACGCAACAAGTCGTATAAAAGTTTTACGGAAAATAACCACCGAAGATAGGGCTACCCATAGGGAGAAAGAATGGAAAATTGCATTGACCGCAACTATCGGCACCGAGACTTTACCAGAATACCGTGAATTTTCAACCGTAGATGTATTTCACCATTCTGGTCATATCTTATTTCACGACTTTTTTGCGTTTGAAGGGTCTACATATAGCTTGTTTTTGAAACGGAACATTTACTTAACACTTGGTAAACAAGTTATACAACATTAGTAGACATGTTGTGATTGTGATGATCAAACTTGAGAAACGAAAATCCGACCGTCAGATCTGACCATCATGATAAAATACATGTATGGGAAAAAATTCAACTTGATCCGACAAGGTTAAGGGCTCGATCCGGACGGTCAATCCCATAAGTCAAACCCCTAAACACACGAAAAAGGTCATTGGACCGTCTAAATTACGTATTTTGGCTGGACCTTCAACTGAAAATAGTTTCAAATCGATGAGACGCAACAAGTCGTATAAAAAATATATCACCATTAGAGTTTAGGTTTAGGGTTTAGCCGACGAAATATTAGGGTATTCGTCGGCTAAAGAATTTTTAAAGTCGTCGGCTAAAGTTCACAGACTATAACAGATGAAAAAATTCTTTAGCCGACAAAATTTTAATTTCGTCGGCTAAAGTTGACCATAGCAGACGAAAATTTAAATTAGCCGATGAAGGAAAATTTTGTCGGCCTGGTTTTTTTATTTTCGTGGGCTAAAACCTTTCTTCTGGTAGTGTTACCATGTCCTCCCTTTTTTGTTTCAAAGCAGCAACTCTGAAGATCTTTTGAGGTGTCAATACAAACACATTGAATAAGAAAAAAGTTCGTTACTTACAAAATAACAAAATATATCAAATTTTTTTTTTATTATTGTTCTCTCTACTTAGGTTTATTTGTTTATCTTAAAAGTCCTCAACATATATGATCTTACTGATCTACCCTCATAATATACTCATATGACTCAAGATCGGCATGAAACTACACAATATACATCACCTCTCTCCTCCAATCAACCTCATCAATTATAGGAAGGGAAAATGCCCATTTAGTACTAATTTAAACCCCTCATTTCCCATTCCAATGACAATCTTTTTCATTAGCCCATTTCAATATAATGTAACATTTTTTATGCCCAAACGCACAAATCTTTATGCCTAAATGCACAAATCTTTATTAAAGTCTTAACAAACCATATTATTTTAAGACTATTTTACCCTCACCCCTTAAATATGCATAGAGAAAAAAGTGGAAGAGAGAGAATACTTGGCCGGAACCTCACCGGACTTCGGTCGCCGGCCGCCGAACTCCGGTCACCGGTTGCCGGACTTTGGTTGCCGGATTCCCCGGGTCACCGGATTCCGGTCACCGGTAACTCGGTTATTGACCCCAGTAACTCAATTTTTCTCCGGTCGCCAGATTCTGGTCACCGGTAACTCGGTTACTGACCCCCAGTAATTCTATTTTTCTCCGGTTGCCAGATTTCGGTCACCGGTGACTTGGTTACTGACCCCCAATAACTTGGTTACTGACCCCCAATAACCAGTTACTGACCCCTAGTTACCAGTTACTGACACCCAGTAACCAATTACTGTCCAGTTACTGACACCCAGTAACCAATTACTGACCCCCAGTAACTGAGTTACTTTGGTCACCGGCTGTCGAAACTAAGTTACTGACCCCTAATAACTCGGTTACTGACCCCAATCAGTTACTGACCCCTAATAACTTGGTTACTGACCCCCAATAATCAATTACTGACCTCCAATAATCAGTTACTGCCCCCTAATAACTTAGTTATTGACCCCCAATAATCAGTTACTGACACCCAATAATCAGTTACTGACACCCAATAATCACTTATTAGCCCTTAATAATCAGAAAAAAAAACTCTAACTGACTTGGTTCATGCTTTGGGCACCCATATTTCTTCTCTGGGCACCCATCTTCCCCGACAGCTACACATTGGCCTCCTCCACCGACCCCGGCTCACCTCCTCCACCAACCTAATGAGCTATGGTCGGAGCCGTCGCCATAAGCTACATGGAGTCGTTGAATGGCCGGAAACTTCACCGCCGGAATCGAAACTGCTTCACCTCCCTCACCACGCACCCGACGCCTTTGATCTGGCCATGGAGGCGGAGGCGGAGGCAGCCTATGAACCTGCTCGTTGGCCCAGTCGAGGAGCAGATCCAAGACGAGTATAGGCGGGACGTCCTCGACGTAGCCGGAGGGAGCTTCGCTACATCGGAGAAGGATGACACCGGAGAAGGACGACACCGGAGAACCTTGAGTTTTGGATCCAAAAAAACGCCGGATTCTTAAGGACAGTGGTGTCGTCGTCGGTGATGATGAAGTTTGTAGCGAAGGCTGAAGCCGACGGCGTCGGCAACGGTGCAGATGACGAGGAATGCGGGGCGGCTACTGTGGCTGTCATCGGAACCCTAGCCGGCGGTGAGGAAGAGATTACACTTCAAAGTGGTTGTGGAGGTCGAGAGAGAGAGAGAGAGAGAGAGAGAGAGAGAGAGAGAGAGCAGATGAGAATGAGTGGTGAGGGAGAGAGGATAGATAATAAGATTAGGGGTAAAAATATATTTTTGTTAAGAAACATTGGAATGGGTTAAGCAAAATGTTTTTCATTAAATTGGGCTATGAAAACCTTATTTTTGTGCATTTGGGCATTTTCCCTTATAGGAATCAGCTCATCGATAATCCTTTCTTTCTTCCAGACAATCAACCGTCACATATCTAATCTCATTGATACCGACTTGAGTGTATACCTCATCATTGATTCACTGCTCATAGTCACCTCCATTAAACCAAATAAATGCTATAATCACACCAACAAAACCTGAGAAACAAAATCTATCAAGTCATTCAATGACATTTTTCTCGGCAATTTGGGATCTATCAAAGTTATTGTAGTTGATAGCGATCATATCAAAATGATCTCTTGACTTAACACACTGTAAAAATAAATCTAAGGAGGGATAATGATTGAACTAAATGTCCATGTGTGGCAAAAAAATTGCATTGGTCTCTAATACCTTGAAGCACTATCATAAGCAATATCCCACCACATGTGACCTCAAGCTGACGGTGTCCAAGACTAGGACCTTGTATAAGATTTTTTTCTTTTACAATTCCCTTGTCACTCCCCACGGTTGAGTCGAAAAAGTCCATTATCTTTCTTATGCAGTGTGTGAAAGTGTGAATGCCAGAAAAGACAAAAAAGTCATTTCTCACATGTTGAAGACCTACCAATGCTCTATAGTCATAGGTAGTGAACTCTGTCTCCTGATAAGTGTTATTAATAGAACCACTCTCCTGTAAAGTTATTGGAAGATTTGGAGCCAAACCCTCTTGGAAGACAATAGGAAAGTCTTGTAGATCCACAATCTCTGAAACAACCTTCCATGCATGGTACAAGGAGATCCGTAGATATCTGAATATCTCTTGCTCCTCTGAAAAATTCATGAAGACTTCTATCCTTGTGAAGTTAAAGGTGAACTAAGACAATAACATTTTGGCACGAAAAAGGCATTTTAACCCCACCATCCACATCTTCTATATAAACCCCCACTCATTCTTCTTCAAACCCACAATTACCCTCATTTCTCTCACCAAAAACCAGTGAATCTGTAGAAGTTTAAGCTATCTTCCATGGCGTCCATTGTAATGCCCCATACCTAACTTTACTAATTTACCGGTCATTCAAACGATGAATGATGACTTAAATTTACTTTACATTGTTTTGACACATTAGAGATGTAAAACGTGGACGATTAATTGAAGACTTCTTTTTGGACATCAAGACTAGCATTTGGGCCTGCGTTAATTTTTTTAAGCTTTTAAATTTTAGTTGGGCTTAATTTGTAGACAAGAAGCGATTAAGAATGTCTCAACGAAAAACTCAAGTAAACAAATCTGAAACCGAAGGAAAATTTCTAGTTAAATCTTGAAAAGTGGTCGCAAGGGCAAAATAGGCATTTCACATGTTTAGGCATAAATAGTTTAGGGGAAGACCTAGAACCTTCTCGTTCTCTCTGGTTTTCCTCTTGGCCGAGTAGCCTCTGTCTTCTCTTCTTCCTCTTCTCACTGTCACCACCAGAAACCATAGCTCCGGCCACCACCTCCTCTCACCGCCACCACCTCTCCACTCACCAAATAATAAGAAGCAAAACCCAAGAGGCTTTTTGCTTGCTAGAGCCAAACGAAGCCGCACGCGCCTCCGCCGGTAGACTGGGTTCTACAAGAAGCGTGGATTAACGTAGCTTCGCTACTCTCCTATTGCCATACCTTCACTCTATTTGATTTGGTAATCGTTGTGCCCTTTCTCTCTTAACACCCCCATTTCTGATTTGAACTATGCTCTAATCCGTTACTTTACTCTGCATTGTGTGATATTCTGGAATTTCCTTTCAGTAATTGGGGATTATGGAGTATTTAGGGGTCGTGGAAATTATGAGATTTTGGAGAAGAGAGAGACCACTGGTTCAATTTCAAAGTAAAGGGTGAAAAGGTAAGGACCATGTGCTGGTAATGTTTCAGGTGCTAAAATAAGCATGGGTTGTTTGCTAATGATTTGGTGTTGTTAGGTGATTGCATGGTTGAAGGATTTGTTCAATCGGCGTTTTGGACATGAGGAGTGGAAGAAGAAGCTTCTGGGTCATTTCGGTTGAATTGGAAAAGAGGGTAAGGGGCTGGTACCTATACTGTTTTGGTGTTAGTTAGGTGATCATATGATTGTTGGTGGTCTGAAGTTTATCTCTTATTGGAAAAGAAGACTTGCTAGGGGATTGTGTAATTTGTTAACAAAATAAGAATTTGGCTGTGCCACTAGAGTGATGGAGGATTATGTGGTTTGCAAATTATAGTGGAAACATCGAAAAATATGAATGAGCCTTTGTAAAGAAAGAATTGGTTTGTCAACTAAGAAGGAGATTGCATTCTCAAATTTTCTATGTCATTTTACATGATAGTCAAAGAAAGACCATATGTTAAGGAAATTGGGCTCACCATGTTAAGTAAATTGGTCGGGAAGGGTTGTTGATTATAAATTGGTAATTGGCAGACATGAGTAAGGGGTTTGTTTTTCACTTATACTATTTAGGTTCTTGTTAAGGTCTTGTTCCTGCACACTTAGAATTGAAATGAGGTATTAATTAAGTAGAAAATGGATTGTCGCAGGACATGGTAGGGAGCTTGACTTGGGAAGCCTCGGCTTGGCAACTAAGTTTACCGAATCATTGTGAGTGGACGTTTGTTTTAAATTAAATGCATATGATGGTTTCATATTTAATGATTGAGTTTATTTATTGAATCTTAATTTGTGGAATAAATTTTCTTTTATGAATTATTTATGCGAAATATTTTCGGAAGTGAATATTCTTATTTTATTTGTTAACTTCTCTATTTGGAAAGTGGATATATATATATATATATATATATATGGATAATTATGAGGATAATATGTATATAAATGTTATCTACCCATACGTGCTTTTCCGCCATAATGGTGTAGCAATTAGCCGTTATTATGGTGTGACGTGAGCGTAAGACGCAAGCGTCGTAGCCCTATATAAAAGTAGGAATTCATATAGGGGATATGCACGTATATACATCCGTCTTTTCCGCCATAATGATGTAGCGTTTGAAATCCCATTATGGTGTGACGTGAGCGTGGGACGCAAGAGTTGTAGTCTTGTATGAATTTCTGAATTGGTTTTTCATCATTTGTATGCACGAATAGGCGTAATTTTGTTTCTTCATTTTTCTAGTTTGTGAGCAATTACTCGTCTCATATCCTTCAAGTTGAACTTCAACATGTAATGTTTAGTGATATTTTCTTTTTCTTTGGGAAAGAGATTGGGGGAAGATGATGGAGGGAGATGAGAAGTGAGGAAAGGATAAAGAAATGCAGAAAACACAAAAAAGAAAGTATCTGTATCTGTTTTAGTGTATCTCGCCCCTTATCATTATTATCTCTTCCTGCTACTTTTTAAACTTCTCTTTTAGATACTTCCTTAAAACAAACTCAACATCGACAGATAAAATGTTGCTGAATGGTCCTGACTTTTTTTTGCCCTTTATATATGTATTTTTGAAAGGACTTGGGACCTTTAATTTCCGGACCTTGAACTTCAAACTGAGCTTGTGTTCAGATACATTAACGTGGGTTCCGGGGAACCATCTGTAATTATGGTTAAAAAGAGGCACACATGGCCCTGTACCTGTCTGAAAACTTGTGCTTATGAAGATTATTATGATTTTGAATCATCATAAACAAGTATTTGATATAAATTATATTTGCATTTAGATCTTCAAACCTCCTTTAGTTATTCAATAAGATAAAAAATGTGCTATTTGATAATCCATTTGTTTTGCTGTAATGAATGTTTTCCTTAGAAATTTACTTATTTTCTGCACTAAACATTTCCTTCCACTAAACACTAAACCGGTTTTCTTTTGTCTGGGCATGATTTTCCTTTTGCAGTGGACGCCATGCTGTGAAAAAGCAACTTGAACAGGTACACCAATGCTGCTCATTTATTGCAATGTCGAATTTTGTTGGTTTGTTGACCACAGTTCCCTGATGCTTTCTTTGCTCTTGTTAGCTTGGTTATGAGCTCGATGATGTTCAACTTGAGACTGTATTCTGGCGTTTAAAGGGAGTAGCTGAACAGAAAAAGGTAAGCTGAATGTTGTAATTCACTTCTGGAGTTCATTTTGTAACAGATTGTGGAGTTATAATGTGCATTATTGATGTGTAGTAAATTATCTAAAGATCGGAATATTTAGACATTGGATTGTATAAAGTAACAGCCCGATTGACTAAGATGCACACTGAACAGAATGATCTTTGTTTCTTTTCAATGTTTTAACAGATTTCTTGTATTTGTATTCTTCAAGATATTCTTGTTTGCCTGCTTATTTTAATTGCTGGTGTCAGAGAGTCACTGATGCAGACCTCCGAGCATTGGTGTCAGATGAAGTTTTTCAGCCAGAAGTTGTCTGGAAGCTTCATGATCTGCAGGTGAGTCGAGACAGTTTTCAACTTTCTTGCTCATCTTTTAAAATGCCAAACTATTAAGAGAAACTCATCTCTACTTTATCTGAACTGGATTCTCAGGTTACTTGTGGAACTCTTGGTCTTTCCACAGCAACCGTTAAATTAATTGATTCCGATGGGAGAGAGCAAATTGCATGTTCAGTTGGGATGGGACCAGTGGATTCAGCTTACAAGGCTGTTGATCTCATTGTGAAGGTTCGATAAGATCATCCCGTAACTTTCTATCTTGCAATTACATTTGATGCTTGAAAATATTAGCTGCCTCCTGTTTCAACTGTCAAGCTCATTTGTATATGGTAGTTTGTTGGTCAAGGTGATGAATAAAAATGCTACTGTAAATATTTAAAGTGCACTTTAGAGACTTGTTTCAATGTTGATACCACTGCTCTTCTAAAATTGTCATCATCCAGCATTCATCCAATGATACTTGACGAAGATCTCGGTACTCTGGTGTTGTTTGTTGTTATTTCTTTAATATTCATTTATTTATCTATTTATTATAAAGAGTGATTAATGAAACTCTAGCTGGTTCCCAATTGTGCTAAACACATTATTATCATGTGATTGTTTTTGAAGAAGTTTGCTTATCTGTTGTATGACAGGAACCAGTAACACTTGTTGAGTACTCTATGAATGCGGTCACAGAAGGAATAGATGCAATAGCCACTACTCATGTTGTAATTCGAATTGAAAACAGTGACATGGTCGCTGGTGGGATATCTCAACGGACATTCAGGTATGGTGTCTTTTACCTTGCATTGGTTTCAAGATTGCTTGAACATTAATAATTTATACCTCTATTTTGTCTTCTGGTGCCAGTGGGATTGGGGCAGGAATGGACATTGTTGTTTCTAGTGTCAAGGCCTACATTGGTGCCTTGAATAAGATGCTAGGTTTCAAGGAAAGGTTTCCACAAGAGATTCCACCAGAATCAGCAGAACGAACCCCAGTGTCTGCATAAAGAGGTTTTGGTAAACATTACATGTGATGCGTAAGCTTTGAGATCCTGGCTCCACTTTAGTTTCTTGTTTACTGTACAGTGTTGTCTAGAAACTTAAGTAAAATGTTTGGAATCATCAAGTGAAGACCCTGCAATTGAACGCTAGGTGTACTATTTTATCATAGTCTTTTAACGATGCATTTGTTTGCTAAAGGGTGATTGGCTTGAACAAGCCATTGCCAGCTAGTTGTAGTTTGAGAGCAAGCTTGTATTGAAGGTGTGCTATTGCGCTACGCTCCGGAAAGCTGATGTTGAGAAGTTACAAATCACAAAATAGGTTTATCAAAATCAGGCTAGGTTTAACAAAATCAGGCTTTGACCTCTTCCTCATTTACTAAGGAGCCAGGTAAATATGGAATGACGTCAAGGCAGGCGAAGGCTAGGTTAAATTGTTGAAGTGTAGAGAGGGAGAGAGCTGTGTATACTTAATTGATAAATATTAGTTTAGGGCACAGTGATTTTTGCACTATATTTGCATAATCTTTGTGATTTTCAGTATGAATTCAAACACATTAGTTTCTAAAATTTTATATAGAAAAGGAAAAAGAAACGCTAGCTAGTCTTGTGGAAAAATGATTTTACAGGAACCATTTGGTTGTTTCTACGTTAAGAATGTGTCATCTCTAGCCTTTGAATTTCAGGCATCCAATTAGCCTTTGAAAAGGAAAAAGAAACGCTAGCTAGTCTTGTGGAAAAATGATTTTACAGGAACCATTTGGTTGTTTCTACGTTAAGAATGTGTCATCTTTAGCCTTTGAATTTCAGGCATCCAATTACCGAAGTTGAAAAATTTGAGGACGTCCACATCTAGCTGTATTAGCTACGATTTATCCATAATTCCATATATATGTATGAACTTAATTCGATCCTACTGATTTATAGCCCTTCTTTTCCTACTTAAATCGTGCATTAACTATGACGAAGGGAAGGTCAGAACTCAGAAGTGTGGAAGTAAATCACCTGTTCCTATTTTGTGTGTGCCAACCCTATGCCATCAATAAAAAATCTGACATATGGAATTCCAGTCAGCACAACATAACAGACTCTGACTCTGTTAACTTCATTTATTTTTAACCATTTGTACTGAAAGTATAAGAAAATAAATTGCAGACTGCGCCTTTCCTTCTTTCTTCGTCAAAAGCGAATTCTGACCAGTTCCGGTTTCTCAACCCAACCAATTCAGATAGGATCAGACCTCAACCTGGTTTCCCGACCCATTTACTCACGAAGAAAGATCTGATTGTTTCTCCGTTTTCCGACCGTATCTCGATTTCAGACCAGTGATCAAAGCGTCGTTTCAGCGTTGCCCTCATACCAGTGTTTTTGGTTTCCTCATAAGAGCTCCGACGACGGAGAATCCAAGCGCAAAACTTCAGTTGTATTTGTGATTTGGGTGAATTGATGAGAAACCAGTGCGTGATGGGAAGAGTATGAATGAGTCTCGAGGGTTGGGGTCGATAGTGAAATTGATATTCTTCATGTAATCACATGCATGGATCATCACAGATCTATACTCCATAGTAGACTTTAACCAAAGAGTAATTTGAATGCCAACACCCAAAACAAACTCCAATCAATACTAATTCACCAAACGTTATTTCGTACATCAAAACGGATTTGAATAGATGAGATGATTTGAGGGACTTGCAATTTGCTTCAAGGGATTTGTAGATTGCGGCGATGGAATGATTTCGTGGTTGTTGAAGGGAGAAGGAAGATGATGAAGAAGAAGAAACTGATTAACTGAAGATAAGAGATGGAGGAGGAAGATGATTCTGTTGGGAAATTAGTATCAAGGCTTCACCAGAGAAAGAGAAAAAGTTCTACTGCGAAAGCAAAAACCATAGTTACTTAAGAGCTACTGGATAGTTACCTGATTGCTACTAGAAGTCCTTTAAGAAGAGTCCTAGAATTTGCAACCATAAATCATGAAAAAAACACACACAAAAAAAACGAGGGAGACGTGATTCGAACTAGTGAGTTCATGACCGAGATTAAACACCTGTCCACCGAGCCACTGATGCCGGAGCTGACTCTACAACAATTAACATAAACTTTTTATTTAGCAGTTTTAAACGACATCAGTATACCCTGATAAAACCCTCGCTCAGTTATTTCTGTTCGTCTTCATCTCTTTCCTCGACAGCTTCTGATCCCCACAACTCCAGCCTGAAATGGATCCGTGGGTTGATGTCCGTGCTAAAATGACTGCATTGGAACAAAATCTTGAGGCGTATGTTGAGGATGGACCTGAGTGGCCTTACACAGTGGTTGGAGAGAACTACATCGTGTACGAGGTGATGCCGAACGCTCCGGAGTCCGGTACTCTGGTGAAGCATGGAACTGAGATTGAAGCTCAAGAAGCCCTCCGAGCACAGCAGTCTTTACAGCCGGTGAGGTATATTAATAATGGAATCAGTTTCCCGTTAGTGTTTCGTGGGGTTTACATCGGGTTTGACGATTGGGTCAGAAGATTCAGTGCCAATCCAATTGCCGGGGAGGGAGTGGTCAATATCGTCGGCCGTCAGTTGAGCCGTGGCAATCGACCTAATTTCCACCTTCTTGCCGGGGAGCGGGTGCTCAATCTCCTCCGTCAGATCACCAAACCGGTGAGGAAGCAGTTTTTGGGAGGTCAGGAATGCTTCGTCGATTTGCGAAATTCCATAGGAATCACAGAGAACGACGAAGTCGTGTACCTGAAAGGACCACAAGGTTAGTGACCGAATTGGGCATCCTTTAGGGTTTATAGCCACTGTGTCTGAATCTATTAGATTAACTGTTGTTTTGTTGGTGTCATTTGTACTTCATTTCTATTGGCAGGTGGGATGGATTTCATGGACAACACCATTGCGTTGGATGATATAGCAAAAGTCCTGGTTGATTGTTTGACACAACTCGCACAAGTCGCTGGGATGGACCAGGACATAAATCCCACTATTAATATTTTGCAACAATTCCATAATTATATAGGAAACCGGTATTTTTGGTGGATGACAAGCTGCCCACAATTTGACGCAGATCAAAGGTTCAATGCTCAAATGTTTGCTCTTTTTCACCCCGCTACACTTGATGAGGATGAGCATCTTCGTTTATTCACCAATCTTGGGCGGCTGGCAGATGAATCGAAAGGCACCCCACATTGTTTGTGCAGTAATAATGACTTCAAACAGCATATAACATTCAGCAAAATCAAGTGGTGGATGTCTGATGTTGCTTCTGATCCTGGTCTGTACGGAGTTCTGCACTTTTCACGTACATATAAGAGAGAAGAAATCCCTATATTTTGTGAGAATTCTATGAAGCATCATTGGGAGCATGTCAAAGCATTGTCGTTGTCAAAGAAAGAAGTGATTCAGTTACTGTGTCAGCACATTGATGGACTGGCTAATGAAATGTTTACAGCATACTCACGAGCTGTCATGCATGGTGGTTACACCCATAAGTATTCTGCAAAATACATTATGACAGAGGATGTTTAAGGTATGTTTCTGACAAAGGAGTATATTTTCAAATAAAAGAAATCAATACTTGTTATCTTTCTGTTATGGGATTGAGACTTTTACTAGTTCTTTTCTTCCTTTTTTTTCATGCCAAAGATACAATCTAATCACATAAAGTTGTTCATATTCAGATTGATGTGTTAAAAACTTAAAAGATCATCATACAAGAGTCAAAGATTCAACCATATCTTCCTAGGAATATCTAGGGCTGGGTATTGATCTGTTCAAATAGGTTCTATTATTATTTTTATACCAATTTGAACCCCCCCTCCTCCTCCCTCTCACCCAGTTAGTGTCTGGTCATCCTTCCCCATGGCATGTGACCTATGTTTTGAATTTGAGCTATAGACTATTATCCCAACTGGTCGAGGAAATCTGGAAACGGAAGAAAGAAGTTGAGGACTTACCCTAGCTCCCTTCCTCTCCATAGCATAAAAATTGAGGTTGTCAGAAAACTCTTTGACATTGACTTCTTTTGTTGCTGACTTGCTGTTGTATTGGAAAGGTAGCGAGAAGAAAGCCTTTCGTGCTGCTGTTGGGCAGTTACATGAAAAGAATGAATCAGTGTATAACCATTAGCTCACCAAGTCTATAACCCCTGAAACTGTGACGTTTTGCTGATTAGCATCTATGCTTACTTGATAAACACCTTCAATTTTCTGAAGCACTTACAACATAAACTAGAATAATAAGAGTATTAGCTTTTGCAATCTGGCTAGCTAGCTAATAATACATTCTTTAGTTTGATTAGCATCTGATCTGATGATAATTGTTGATAAATTCAGTTACTCAATCGCACATCTTGCTCCTAGTAAAATAATTTTGGTGTACTCTGTTACATCAACTGAATTGAATTCAATTTTGTAATCAATTACAACTGAGTTCATTGATAAACTGCAGCACCTATGGTAAACATAGTATCAGCAATATGCACACTAAACAACTTTTGTTTCTTAAACCCTTGGGCGCTTAGAGAAACTTTTCAGTGCTGGTGTCAAACTACCTTGATCAGCTTGGTTTGACACCCTGGTGAGAAGTTACTTAACTAGATTGTTTGAATATGTATATTATGCTATTGAATGCAGATTGATTCGGTTTATGGCTGTGAACTTGTGAGTTTTGAACAGTTTGTTATTGGCTTGTTGCAGATTGACATTGATGCAGCAGATGTGCAGTTGCATTATAAATGACTAAATGGAGTTTTGGACGTTTGAGTAGCTTCTTGTTGCAAGTTCCAGTAGTTTGCTTTTTTACCCTGTAGTTTGCTGTAGTTTGAAACTTTGAATTGCTTAATGCTTATTGTTATTTTTGTGTCCAAGTTGTGCTGAGTTTTGGAAAAACTTAGAATCTTGGGAAACGGAAATATGTCTTTGCTTTCATGGAAATGTCTTAAACTTTCAGTATTTCAGGACCCAAAAAAATAAATAAATAAAACAACAAAACTGAGATCCGAACCAGTTTACTCAGATGTTGGTTTTAAAAATGCAGAATCCGATCCCTATTGGTGCATCCCAACTTTGGACTTTGAAGTGGATGGAATGGAACACTACTCGGCTTTGTTTGAAATGATTTGAGAATTGAAGTTGGTATAAATTAGTCATGATTTGAGAATTGTCTTTCCCCTTTTTTTCCCTATTGGTGCGGAAGCTTGACTTAGCCCTGGCACTAGTGCATCCGACTGCTGCTTAGAGGAACATGTCTTCGTAAACAATTAGAGCCAAGAGAAAGCAAGTCACTAAGTCATTTCACAACTTTGCATCACATATACATAGCAGACACACGTCAATCCGAATACATAAAGGGATAACACAATAAAAAGGAAGGCCATGTAATCGAACTACAGCTGCTTGACACTTCACAAAAGTGTTTGGAAGACAACTTGTAAAGCTGAGAAATCCCTCCCTGCTACATATCAGACAGCCAAGACGACACTTAAAAGACAACTAGAGCTGCTTGACACTTCACAGAAGTGTTTGGAAGACAACTTGTGAAGCTGAGAACTCCCCTCCCTGCTACATATCAGACAGCCAAGATGACACTTAAAAGACAACTTCTGATAAACCTGGCCATCCAACAGTCACCTGCAATGGTGTGAAATCACCAAATCAGTTTACATATGATGTTTCAAATTATTCATCACATTAGGCTGGATTCCACAAAGCATCATTGTATAGGAAAAGCAACTGCAGAACCAATTCAAGCATTTCATAGAACAGGGTAGGTATGAGCAGTTACCCTGCTCTGCATTTATGGCTATAACTAAAAAACAAAATTGAAGCATTTTTATTGGCCTACATGTTTGATTTCTCACACAAGAAACAACTTATTCTTAACAACCTACATAAAAACTAATTCCAGATCAAGAATGTGTGGCAATTAATGTTTCTATTCAGTGGTTGATTTCTACATCTCGGGAAGAACTTTTAAAATTTTCAACCACGATGGACCACATGTCAAAATGACAATAACCAAGCTAACCAATTTTGAATTCATCCTAATACTGAACTCGACTACTTCTTACTTATGTCAAACATGTTGTACTCATTACTCAAGATAAGTAAAACAAGTTGCCTACCAATCAAAAAATGATTCCTAAACCTAAGAACCCTCGTCAGTGGGTTATCACCATCACATTGAGCATATCTAGTTAATTAGCTTATCTTTTCAAAGTAGCAGGATCATTTATACTTAGCCGTCTCAGAAGTTTTGAAGGCCCTGTGAAAGATTTAAAACAATTAGGGCCCTCTTTAAGCGGGTCTTACATGAACATACCATTGAATTTTATTGTTATATATAGAGAGTAGTGCAGTATTTTACGAAAAAAGGAAACAAGAAAATAGAGGAGGGAGATAAGAAGCGAACAGCAAGCGACTCAATAAATAAGATTCCCCCCCCCCC
>NC_020491.1:12175432-12184810 GCF_000184155.1 Fragaria vesca subsp. vesca
AAAAACGGAGGAATGATAGGGGAAAAGAAAGAAGACCAAAATTAAAAGCAAAACAAGAAGATAAAGGAAGGGGAGTAAAAAGAAGAAGCAAAAAGAATGCAACATGACTGAGAATCAAACTCCTAAAAGGGCCCCTTTGAACTTGCTATAGTTCAACTGAGCAACAACAGAGATTCATATGAAGTTCCTTTCTAGAACTTAATATAGGTGCCGGAAATTTGGGGGCCCTGTCCCGTCACTCATGTAGCACCTGTTCTAAGCCGGTTCTGATTATTAGTTAGGGCTCTGTCTAAGGTGAACTAGCTAGCTGGGCCTGTCTATGTCCCTTGGTTCCATCATGCAAGATGCTTAAATATGATATTTTCCACATCAAAGTTTTAGGGAAGAAGTAATGGTAGCTGATGTGTGGAGCAATGCATTTTGTTAATGACGTGACTGAACAAGCATAACTGTGTAAGAGGCCTGGTTCAAGACTAAACACAACCGGAACTGGCTGAGACAAAAGATAACAAGAGAAACACATATGGATCAATAAAGAACCCTCTTCAAACTTGAAAATTAATGATGTTATTGAATTCACATGCATTTTAATAACCTAAACCACTCATGCTCTAGTTACATGTACAACTTAGCCAAAATTGGACAACATTTGAAAATTGGTTAGTTTAGCACAATGTTTGTTTTCGATTTAATCCAACCGACCCTGCAATTCTGAATGAGCAAATGATTATATGAGAACTGAAAAGTGATGCAGGATTTGATACGCTTACAATCCTATCTGCCGGTGGTGCCTTCCATGGAAGCGCAGCATCCAGCATTGAAGGTTGCAGAAGACACGAGTTCAGCACGGAAGGTTGGGTATTGGCCTTGGGACATCACGAGTATGAATTTGGAGCAATGAACTAGAGTCTCGGTCTGGAGGCGGTCGTCAGTCACGTGGTCTTCGGACCAAACCGCAGCAAATTTCAGTTCATCTCTCTGGACTCGCATCAGGAATGATTCAGAGATAGGCCCGTCAGTTTCGACAGCTTCCCAAGAGGGAAAGATGTTGCCATCATTTGGGAGTCCCTGAACGGGTTCGGGGAGCCATTTGAGGCTACCAAGGTCATAAACATACAAAGCCGGACGATATTCGTCAGTCCCGGGACTCCAAACTGCAAAGGAAATCAGATACGAGTCTCTCACCACCACGGCGGTCGTGGACCTGCTGCACCATGGTAGCTTATCCAACATTCCCCAAAAATTGAATTTCAATTCATTGCAGAGTAAAACACCGGAAGGGAGCGCCCTGGGATGGAAGTCACGGCAATACATGAAAATCTTGGTCTCAGTATGAGCAAGCAAAAGAGAACTATGCCTACGCAAGATCATACAAGGCTCAACAGCAAGAGAACTCCCGACATCTCGGGGACGGAAGCTTAGCATCCCCCCTCCTCCTTCCCCCACCGCAGAAATCCATTCGCCGTCGTCGGAAACCACCGCGCCAAGCACACGCATGAATGTAAATTCGATTTCATCTGGAAGTTGGATTTCGCACCAAGAGGGGTCGCTCTGCTGCAAGTCGATGTAGACAATTCCACTCGGCCGTACACGTTCTTCAGCGGGAGTCGGCGACCAGGAATAACTGCCACCGAGGAGGAATAAACGGGAGTTGGCGACGGCGAAACCGGCCGACTGGATCATATGATCGTAATCGGGAAGATCCAAAATTTTAACTCTATCTTTTGGACTCTTATGGACCCAGTGTTCCTCCCCCAACTCATCTGCTGCTGAGCCTTCTCCGGTCTCCTCGATCACATACCACCGATTCTTTAACTTGTCACGACCGACCGGTATGACCATGCGTAGGTAGATCGGCGTATCCATTACTCTCCCTGTTTTGGCTAAAGACATCATGGTTCTGAAACCCTAATACCTTATTCCCACAACCAACTCTAAGTATTTATAGGAGACCGACATGGACCCGACCCAAACCTTCTGATATTGAAGCCCAAAAGTCCTCTCCAAAATTAGTATTTCCTGCCTTCACCAGCCCAATGACAACCAACAACGATTTTCATTAATTCTGTTTGTTTGCGCTTTAAATGAGGATGAATTATTAGGTGGTTGTTATAGGATATTTCATATGTGTGTCTTGGCGTTTTGCCATCAGGATATGTAGTTAGAATATGATTATGTATTCCTTATTATTATCATATTGATATTTTGTAATTCACTATATAAAGGGCTCCTATCAATGAATAATATGATGATTCTCTTGTTATCTCATTCTTTACAGTTTATACTCGATCACGTTATCATGCACTTTGTTCTAACCCGAGAGCCAATAGCCCACCATTTGTTTTTCGAAACCCTAAAAAAAGTAGTTTTCGGCTCCTATGTCCGACCGCCGATGCCGCCTGTTTTCTCAGCCGCTGTTATATAAAGGGCTTGTATCAATGAATAATATGATGATTCTCTTGCTATCTCACTCTTTACAGTTTATACTCGATCACGTTATTATGCACTTTGTTCTAACCCGAGAGCCAATAGCCCACCATTTGTTTTCTGAAACCCTAAAAAAAGTGTTTTTCGACTCCTATGTCCGACCGCCGCTGCCGCCTGTTTTCCCGGCCGCTGTTCGACATCGCCGGCTACCAATCCCTTGGCCACCGCCCGCCTACGATTCTTGGTTTCCTCCGACTACAATTTTTGACTTCTTCAAGCGTTTGAAGTTTCGAAAGGTATGTTTTGAAACCTTAAACTTTTCCAAGTTCAATAACTCGGGGAGGATAAAATATTTTCCTCCCTTCTCCATCTCCATCTCCATTCTATGCTTGGGATTTTGTGCGTGCAGATAAAAATCCATGAATTTTATTCACGGGTCAAGAGTGTGTTTGATCACTCTTGTTTCCTTGTCCGGGTTGTGTGTGATCAACCTCGACCTTTCTTAGGATTGTGTTTGATGAATCCAAGGTCCTTTTTTTTAATTGTGTATGATCAATTATAATATTCGCGGCTTTTCCGGATTGTGTGTGATCAATCCGTAAGACAAACCATTAAAAAACATAATTTGTGACCTCTATCAAGTCTCATAACTGCTTGGTTTTGTATGCAAGAGCAATGTAACATTCTGGTCCTTTGAGTTTGACGTACTCGATGCCTAAGGCGAATCTTCGCTAGGTATTTGTGGAACCTTTCATTAGAAAAGATTAAACTACATGTTTTGACCCCCAGGCTAACCAGTCTAGATGCCGAGATTTCACATCTCCGCGCTTAAAGTTTTGAGACGCCACATCGACAACAGCCTCCAACAACAATCTGTGCAAAAAGTAATGACCACAAAATACTGTGGAATGCACTTATGGAGCGTTTCTTGAAACGTCCATCTAACTCAACAGTTGAGTTATTAAGTCAAGTGGATTGGTTACCACCTTATTTTACTACATATCGTCGATGATATTTCGTGGTATCCTGATCCATAATCTTTAGCGGATTCGATCATCATCAAGTTCTCTAGGCCCTCCAAGTTGGTTTGGAATTACCAATGAGACTTGATTTTGATCATACAATTGCAAACGGGGATTGTATATATGCTAATGCGATAAACGTATTTGGGATTGTCTCTTAATGTAGGGACAACAATATGGGTCATGGCAACTGTAGAAAACGCCGCGCCGATGTATAGAAAAGAGGGGGAGGTGCCGCTGGCCTTAATGGCGACACTCCCGATCTAGACATCAATATGTCAAAACTACTCACGCCTGCTTAGGACAATACAACCGTTTGGATCTCTGGTTCAAGATTGTCAAGCTCATCCTCAAATTGTGAATGCATACAAAAAGGTACGAAAAATCAATATGAGGATTATAACGTCATCCTCATGATTGCGGATTTCAAAGACTCGGATCCAGCTCTAGCTACCCCTGACTTTGACTTCATTGGCTAGACATTGATTTTCTTTCCAAGTTATATGTAATAAGACGTCGTATCGATGTCCTTTGTTTATTCGAGACCTCGATATATACTCATATTAGCAATAATGAATGCATTGAGAATTTTTTCAAAGTTATGAAACTATTCTCCTCTTATGGTTCGTATTGATTTACAAATAAGATGTACATTTTTACATCGTCCATAGAAGCATGACATATTTACAATCTACATGGTTAGATTGTGCCATTTTGGTCTCTTCCAAGTGCAAATGACGCATGGCCTTGCATCCTTAAGGAAGATCGTCAACGTGTTTCCGGTTAAGTCTTCTACCCTATAACGGATTTTTCATCATCAATTGTTTAACTAGGCTCATCCAAGCTCAGTGTGATGTCTTAAAATTGTCTGAAATTATGGAGATAGTGGTTTCAAGTGTGCCTCGCACTACCGACCCTCCACGGACATGCCTGGTCATACTGTCTTGGAGTTACTGAAAACTTTTGATTTTAGATCCCCATACGCTATTAAACCAATTTCCGTCTTGTAAAAGACGTTGAAGACTTATCAAAACTGGATAATTATCATCATGATCGAATCCTGTAGGTCCTCTGAGTTAGTTTTCGCTAACTAGTCATAGAGTTTACGACCTTGGAAAGATCAAAAGGACTTGATTTTGATCATATACACGTCATTTTGGCTTCGGCTTATGCCCACATGCCATCCGCAAGCTTCAAAGCTTTGATTAATTTTTTGCCTTGTAAATCTTTTGTGACTACAATAATTAAATCATACCGGACATTTAGGGATGCGGTTTAGTTTGCATCTTGATGTCTTATGGTACCATGATCAACGTCGCAGATGTCCTCTATGCATTGAGAGGCAACCAAACCATGTTGAGCTTTAAAGACATTCCTGCTAATAGTTTTCATTTGAAAACACATTGTGAGAATGAACAAGAGTTTTTTTGTGTATACCTTACTACCAGAAGAAAGGCTTTAGCCGACGAAAATAAAAAAATCAGGCCGACGAACCATTTTTTCGTCGGCTAAAGTCCACGTTAGCCGACAAAATTTTTCTTCGTCGGCTAATCTAAATTTTCGTCGGCTATGGTCAACTTTAGCCGACGACATTTTAATTTCGTCGGGGAAAGTATTGTTTTTGTCGGCTATAGTCTGTGGACTTTAGCTGATGACTTTAAAAATTCTTTAGCCAACGAAATTAAAATGTCGTCGGCTAAAGTGCTTTATATTTACAGATCTAGACAACAGCTCATTTGGGAAGAAAAAATGGGAGAAAAAGTTTGGGTGTTGTCGAAATCTGTTCATAATTAGTTTGTGGAGCTATATATAGGTACGTATATGTGTATATATGTTGATTTTGAGTTTTATTTAAGTCGATAGATTTTAAGTGTGATTGAGTTGATTGATTTTGAGTACGTTGGATGTATATATATATATGTGTTGATCGATTTGGTTGATGATTTGATAATATATATGAAGTTGTTGTTAATAAGTAGTAGATATATATATATATAATATTGTTATGTAATTATTAAGTATATATATGTGTGTGTATGTTAATTAATTTGTTATTAATTAGTTGTAGTATGTAGAATATATACTAAATGAATTGAGAATTTTTATATATGGCATAGAATTAATAATATTAGCTAGCGTTATACATATATATTTTGTTATATTTTCAGGATATGGATAAGAGTTGGATTTCGCTTCCAAAATGAGACAAAAGATATGGTAAAGGAGTTATGAGTTTTCTGGAATATACGCTGGCTAATGCTAACGGGAATACAATTTTCTATTGCCCGTGCACGAAATGTCAGTGTCGCAGCGATATGCATCGATTTGCGATTGACAAAGTATGGCAGCACCTGAAGAGTAACGGGTTTTGGGAGAAGTACACATGTTGGTTATATCACGGTGAAACATCATCAGGGGGTTCGTATGATCATGGCTAATTTTCTGAGACGGGCAGTACATCCAACGATCCAACAACGGCCTTCATCAACGACATGTTTCCTTATGAGAGCGGTGTATGCGCTCAAGGACAGTATATGCCTGACCCGGTGCAACTCGTCCCTAGAGCTGTCAACACTGCTGATATTGACAAGTACAACAAACTGCTTGCTTTCCAACAGACCCCTGTGTACCCCGGTTGTCAGAAGATCGTTCTTGAAAGTGTGATGGACGTAATGAAGATTAAAGTTGAGACAAAATCGACCGTGAAGGCTGTTGATTATCTACAATACACTGCTTCGATGCTGCCCCACGGTCATCGTCTTCCTACCACTCATCATAAGGTTTGATGTATCCTGAAAGATCTTGGGCTTTCCTACATCAAGATCTATACATGCAAATATGACTGCTTTCTCTTCTAGGGTAAAAATCCAGAAGGGAATGACCTTGATAGCCTTGACGCATGTCCGGTATGTCACACTGACAAGTATAAGCTGACTCCTGCAGGCAATAGGAAACCTGTAAAGGTACTTTGGTATTTCCCGTTAAGGGATAGGCTGGAACGGTTGTACATGTCTTCACACACGGCCAAAGCTATGAGATGGCACGCTGATAGGGAATTGCATGACGAAGATACCCTTATACACCCTGCTGACGGGGAGGCTTGGAAGCATATAGACAGGGAGTTTCCTCATTTTGCGTCAAAGGTCCGAAATGTGAGGCTCGGGCTCTCATCCGACGGGTTCAACCCTTTTGGCAACATGAGTCTTCAATACAGTGTATGGCCGATGATTTTGGTACCGTACAACCTTCCTCCATGGATGTGCACGAAGAATGAATACAATATGTTGAGTTTGTTGATTCCGGGGCCTGGTTATCCAGGGAAGTGTCTCGATGTGTATTTGAGACCTTTGATTGAAGAGCTTCAGTTTTTGTGGGACGTTGGTCATTCCACTTATGACAAGTACATACACGAAATGTTCTAGATGCATGTCATGGTTGTTGGTACCATCAATGATTTTCTTGCCCGTGGGATGTTGTCGGGCAACGTTGTTAGGGGATACAAGGCTTGTCCAGAGTGCCTTAGTGATGAAGGGAGGAGCAGTCATTGCAACAAGATATGCAAATTGGGTCACCGTACTCTCCTTCCATATAATCACGAATGACGGTTCGATGCACATGCATTTGATGGATCGAGGCGGTGAATTTCGATGGTGGCGCAGCTCTGTAGGAGATTTGGGAATTTAGGGATTGAAGTGTGGATTTCAGACCATCGATTTTATCTTAGCTGACAGAAATGTTCCGTCAGCTAAGACAAATATTCGTCGCCTAAAAAAATTAAATTTCGGCCAAAAAAAAAGGCGCAAAATCCACCCCCCTAATATTTCGGTATCCTAGGCAACGGAAAGGACCACTTTTCATCGCCTTGGTTTGACCAAGCCGACGAATTATTCAATTTCCGTCGCCTTGGTTCCACCAAGCCACCGACTTATTCAATTTTCGTCGCCTAAGTAACAAAAAATTTTATTTACCCGCCTAATATTTTGGGATCCTAAGTGACGGAAAATCGTCTCAGTACTTCTAAGGCGACGAATTCTTCAAGTTCCGTCGACTAAGTATATTTTTAAAAATTTTGGACATTTTATTATATTTACATATCCAAGTATTTTCGTGTAACTTTTCAGTTGCAAACTCAACTGTAACTCCACGTAAGTATTCATACTTAAAAAAGCATACATATGCATTTTAAAAATTACACATGTAGAAAAATGGAAATTTTCATAAATAATTAATGGTTTGACGTACGTACGTTGCTGGTTACAAATTTAAAAATATGTATCCGAAGTTATGCCAAATTAATACAAGTAGATTAGACCGATCGAAATCCACAATAATAGTTATATTAATCGTACTCATGATAATCTGAGTCGTCCGAATCAACATCCTCCTCAAATTGGTCAGAATACTCATCATCCTCCTCAAATTGGTCAGAATACTCATCATCCTCTATGTATTCGTCACCTATGAAGCCGTCATCATCATGATTGAGGTGGCGTTGTAGCGAGTTCAGTTCAGATGGTGTAATTGGAATGTAACCTATGATAGCCTGAACGTGTTGGTTGTAATCAGAAACTTTTGGAAACTGGGCCATTTTCTCCAGCAGACGTTTGATGGTCATTAAAGCTTCCGAGATACTAATTAAAACACCAAGTTCAACTCTTCAAGGAAAAACTAACATTCAATATCTTCTTTTTTTCAAAATTAGAGTAAGCAATAATAGTTTTCATTGTGGAATTATTAAATTCGGTCATACAGTATCAGTTACCTGACTGGACAGTAGTGAGGAAGTTTATCCAAAATCTCAAGTTCTTCAAGAGTAATCTGATCAATCTTGTTCACAGCATAGATGCAAGGCATGTATACCCTACTGCCTTCAATTACATCTATGAGATCATCGGCAGTTGCATCAAACCTAAGAGTGATATCAGCATTGTGAATTCTATATTCACTACAAATCGCCTTCACAGTTTCAAGATCCAAATGTGTGTTGGTAACCGTTGAAGTGAAATTGATCCCACCCTTCTCTTTCTTCCTGAAGGTCAGGTTAGGTGGTTCCTTGTTTAACCTGCTCAGAATAAGGATTTAGCTAATCAGATGACGTACAAAATCTCTAAGAGAATCTAGAAGAAAAAAAAGGCTCTAGACACTTGGCAAAAGATTGGATATACATTTACATGCATCTTGGTAAGCATTTAACTACATGTGAATGTGTGCATGGAGAAAACTGAATGAGAATTCTATTTTCTTAGTTGGTTTAAGCAGCTCAAAGGCATCATGTACCCACCAAAAGAAAATTGTAATGGCAATATGCTACAATTGGTAACTGAAAAACTGAAAAACTGAAAAAGTGACAAGCTCCTGTCGTCAAACCCACCACAAAGAGAAGAAGAAGATGAAAAGGGCATTCGAAAGACAGTATGCACTGTGGCTTCTAAACTTTATAAATAGACCTAAAGCAGTTCCGGAAACCAGATAAAGTTTACTTTATCAAAAAATATGTATTCAATAGAAGAGTGGGTATGAGTTCTTAGACAGCTTTTAGATACAACTTCTGCTTTTAAGAAATGAGAGACGATTGGTAGATCAACACCTCATAACTGCTGGAAAATAAAATTTCTATATTGTAAACAAAAGGTACCACACTGCACCAAATTATTAGAAGCCAGCACATTTAGATTCAACTGATAAAGGACAACTTCCGAAAGTCACATACACATACATACATTATCTAATTATTTGTAAGAAAGGACAACACTGGCAACACATCAATGCCCTTAACATCTGATAAATATTGCTAACATCAAACTTATATAGATTTATTTACTTATAAGAAAAACAAACCTATACAGACCAAAAACAACGGGAACAACAAAGATTACCTTATGCCAAATCCCTCAAGCTCTTTCTCAATAAGTCGGTTGTGCGTTATTGG
>NC_020491.1:12184830-12200160 GCF_000184155.1 Fragaria vesca subsp. vesca
ATAAAATATATTGGTTAGTATCTTTGTATTTCATATCTATAATCATTTTTTAAAAAGCGGTCTAAACAACCAAACCCCTATCTTTCTGGTAGCAATGAATACATGAATAAGAAGACGGTGTTCGACATTTGTTTGTTGGCAGTTTTTAGTAAATTCCTTTAACTAAAAACTGTACTTCTTTTGCACAAGCAAATGAGGGCTAAAGGGACCAGAGTGGGCTCCGGTTAGCTCCCGAATATAATTATGTCAGGGATCTTTCATATGTATTGAAATATATAGAAATATATAGTCAATAGAGAAAGTATGGTGTAGTGCTTATCACCCTACCTACTCTACAGTAAAGTATGGTGTAGCATGTTGACTGCACCATACCTTTGTGTAAGTAAGGCATCCACCTTACTGTGTAAGGAAGTCAATAGTCATGACACATGAGTATGGCTAGGTATGGCTAGGCTTGTATATATATACTTGGTTGTAACCTAAATGTTCACATATACAAGAGTTTTCTTTTTCTCTTCATCTTTTTCTACATGGTATCAGAGCTAGAACGATAGAGTTCTTTCTTCTGTTTTTCCATCTCTTACTGTTTTCTTGTGATCTTGTTATTGTTGTGGTTCTTTCCAAGCAACAATGACAGAGGAACAAGATTCTTCTATTTCTTCATCTGTTTCTACAATTGTCTCAACTGAGGCTGAAGGTAATCCCAATCTTCATCTCACATCTGTCTTACTCAATGAGTACAACTATTTCTCTTGGTCAAGAGCTATATCTCTTGCACTTGGAGGGAAGTCAAAGCTTGGACACATCAATGGAAGTGTTCAACCTCCTGAGCAACTCACTCCCGCATATGAGGTTTGGCTTGCCAAAGATCTGCTCATTATGTCTTGGCTTCTCAACTCCATGGAACCTGCTATCTCTGATATTTTCAGTTTCTCGGAATCAGCCCTGGATCTTTGGAAGGCTGTAGAAGAGATGTATGGAAATCAAAACAATGCTGCTCGAGTTTTCCAACTCCAAAAAGACATTTCCAACCTTCAGCAACAAGGTAACTCCTTCATCCAGCACCTTGGAAGGTTGAAAAGCAAGTGGAACGAGCTCAACATCTATAGACCTCACACTACTGTCGCCAAGGAGCTGCGACAAAGAGCAGAAGAAGATAAAATCTTCCAATTGCTAGCCAGCTTGGGACCAGAATATGAAGACTTAAGAAGTCATATTCTCATGAGTTCTGAGCTACCAACCCTGACTAGCATATGCTCTACCATTCAAAGGGAGGAAGTGAGAAGGAAAGTCATGAATGCAGATACCAAAGCCACTGCTTCAGAATCAAAAGCTTTTGCTTCAACCTCCAGAAGTGCTGAGCACAGGGTGTATAAAGGGAAGAGGCCTGATCTATGGTGTACTTACTGTGAGCATCAAAGGCATCTGAAGGAGACTTGCTGGATTCTGCATCCCGAGCTAAAGCCAAAGTTTGATAAGGAGCAAAGGTTCTCAAGGGAAGCTAAGAGTTTCCAGAAAAAGCCAACACCTAGCCACACTTTCAAGGCCAACCATGCAGCTGCTAATGAAGGATTAGTGGATTTCACCACAAATCCTACTGCATTGATAAATGAGTTTGCAGCTTACCTTCAACTGAAGAAGGTTGGAAATGAAAGTAATGAGGAGGGAAACAAAGCTGCACTCCTAGGAAAGTTTGCTGGTTTTTTAGCTGAAACTGATGGACTATCTCAGGATGAGATTCCAGGTATCCTTAATGCGTTCTCTACTGCTCTTAATGTCAATACTATGCATGATTTTTAGATTATAGACTCAGGTGCCACTGATCACATGACAAATAAAAATTCAAATCTTCATGAATTTGAAAAAATTTCAAAACCTTCTACTGTGTCAGTTGCTAATGGGAAGGGAGTAGCTGTGTTAGGAAAAGGGAAAATCAATCTGTTGTCAAAAGACATTGAATCCACAGCCCTATATGTTCCTTCGTTTCCTTTTCAATTATTGTCTGTGGGAAGAATTACAAATTCTGCAAGTGCATAGCTATTTTCTATCCTCACAAAGTCGTTTTCCAGGATCTAGCAACTTCGAAGGTGATTGGTGAAGGTTTTTACCTAAATGGGCTATATTACCTATCCAAAAGCCTTAATGTTCCAAGAGTCTTCCAAACCAGCCTAAACCAAGATCAAGAGCACAAGTTGTGGCATCAGCGTCTTGCACATCCTTCAGAAACTATTTTGTCTACCTTGTTTCCTAGTTTCTGTAAAAGTTCTCTTATTTGTGAGATTTGTCAATTAGCAAAATTTGCTAAACTTCCTTTTGATATATCTCTTTCTAGAGCCAGTAAAATGTTTCAAATTGTTCATTCAGATATTTGGGGTCCAGCCCCCTTTGATTCATGGGATAGTTATAAGTATTTTGCTACCTTTGTTGATGATTATTCTAGAGTTACTTGGGTTTATCTGTTAAAATTCAAAAGTGATCTCTTAAAGGTCTTCCAAGACTTCCATAATCTTGTCATGAACATTTTTTCTTCAAAAATTCATATTTTAAGATCAGACAATGGCACTGAGTATATGTCTAAAAATATGACACAATATATGAGCAATCATGGCATTATACATCAGACAAGCTGTGTTGGAACTCCACAGCAAAATGGCATTGCTGAAAGGAAAAATAGGGATTTGTTGAACAAAACTAGAGCCTTGCTGTTTCAAATGAATGTTCCCAAGAAGTTTTGGTCTCAAGGCATCCTTACTGCAACACATCTTATCGATCGACTTCCTAGCAGAGTTTTGCATATGAAGTCTCCGTTTGAAATTATGAAAGGGAGGAAAAGTGAGTTGTCTCATCTCAGAATTTTTGGATGTGTTTGTTATGTTCACATCCAAGCAATACATAGAGACAAATTGGATGCGAAGGCTGCCAAATGTGTGTTTTTGGGTTACTCCACAACTCAAAAGGGTTACAAATGCTATAATCCAAAAACCAGAAAGCTGGTGGTTTCTAGAGATGTTAGATTTGATGAATCATCTCCCTTCTTTAGCGGACCATAAGTTTCCACTCAAGGAGAGTTCTTCAGTGATTTTATTTCATTGCCTCTTCCAACTCTTATCATGAATGATGCAGCAGTTATTCCTTCCTCTACTCCTTTAGGAAAGACACCTACTCCTACTGCTACAGTTATACCAGATTCTCCACCTACACTAGATTCTCAAAATGATGATGTGTGTGTAGAACAACATGAAGTGGTGTTGCCTGCTGAAGCAACACAAGAAGATGTTGAAGAAGATGTTGAAGAAGAGATTGAAGAAGAGGTTGTTGAGGTTCAACCTCAAAGGAGGTATCCTACTCGAATTAGGAAACCTCCATCAAAGTGGGACAATTACAAGACCTTTGCTGCAAGGTATCCAATCAAAAAGTTTCTTTCTTACGAGAAAGTGTCAAAATCGCATGCTGCCTTTCTCTCTAACATTTCAAGTGAAAGTGAACCAAGAACTTTTCAAGAAGCAAACCTTCAACCAACCTGGAAAAAGGCTATGCAAGAAGAGTTACAAGCGTTGGATAGAAACAAAACTTGGAGTGTGGTGTCACTTCCCGCTGAGAAGAAAGTTGTAGGGAGTAAGTGGATCTTCAAAACCAAATTCCAATATGATGGCTCAATTGAGAGACATAAAGCTCGGTTAGTGGCAAGGGGTTTTACTCAAACTTATGGAGTGGATTACAGGGAGACATTTGCTCCCGTGGCAAAGATGAATACTGTGAGGGTGCTGTTGTCAATAGCAGTGAACCATGAGTGGCCTATGTTTCAAATGGATGTGAAAAATGCTTTCTTACATGGAGAATTAGAAGAAGAAGTTTATATGCAGCTCCCTCCTGGTCATCCACAAGAAGGCACTCCTAACAAGGTCTGTAAGCTACATAAGGCTATCTATGGCTTAAAAAAATCACCTCGAGCTTGGTATTCAAAACTCAGCTCTGTGTTGGAAACCTCTGGATTCAAAAGAGCAATGCAGACTCATCCTTATTTATCAAGAAGGATCTGCAAGTAAACTTTGTGTTCTTATCTATGTTGATGATCTCATCATTACTGGTGAGAATTTGGAAGAAATTAATCTTCTCAAGCAGTCTTTACATCAGACTTTTGCCATCAAAGACCTCGGAAGGTTGAAATACTTTCTTGGCATTGAAATGGCCACTTCCACGAAGGGTTTGTTCTTAAACCAAAGAAAGTATCTTCTGGATCTACTTCAAGAAGTAGATATGTCTGAAAGTAAACCTTGTGTCACTCCTCTAGATTGCAAGTTCCAAATGAATGCAGCAGGTGAATCTCTCCCAAACATCCATGAGTACCAAAGATTGGTTGGGAAACTCATATACCTCACCATTACTAGGCCTGATATCACTTTTGCAGTATCATTAGCCAATTCATGCATGCTCCTACTAAATCTCATATGCTCATTGTTAAAAGAGTGTTGAGATATCTCAAGGGATCTGTAGGCAGAGGTATTCTGATGAGGAAGAATTGTCACAGCAACATTGTAGGATTTACTGATGCAGATTGGGCTGGGAACAAGCTTGACAGAAAATCTACAACTGGATTTTGTACTCTAGTTGGTGGAAATCTAGTCACTTGGAAAAGCACAAAACAACACGTGATTGCTCGCTCGAGTGCAAAAGCAGAGTACAGAGCAATGGCCTCAACTTCTTGTGAGTTAATCTGGTTAAAATATCTCCTAGCTGATCTAGGATTCTCTCATCCTATGTTACTATTTTGTGACAATCAAGCTGCAATGCACATTGCTTCAAATCCGGTCTTCCATGAGAGGACCAAACATATTGAAGTTGATTGTCACTATGTGCGAGAGCAAGTTCAAAGCAAGGTTATCTCCACAGTATATACTCGAAGCCAAGATCAACTTGCTGATGTTTTTACAAAGGCTCTGCCTTCTGTTCAATTCCATCAGTTATTATCCAAGCTTGGATCAGTCAACATCCTTGATCTAGCTTGAGGGGGAGTATTGAAATATATAGAAATATATAGTCAATAGAGAAAGTATGGTGTAGTGCTTATCACCCTACCTACTCTACAGTAAAGTATGGTGTAGCATGTTGACTGCACCATACCTTGTGTAAGTAAGGCATCCACCTTACTGTGTAAGGAAGTCAATAGTCATGACACATGAGTATGGCTAGGTATGGCTAGGCTTGTATATATATACTTGGTTGTAACCTAAATGTTCACATATACAAGAGTTTTCTTTTTCTCTTCATCTTTTTCTACAATATGGAAGCATTAATTCATCTAAGTGATTTTAGTTTTAATTCTTTCCATTCTCCCTTCATCTATACTTCTGTTTTCCTCATTTCTCTCATCTCTCCCGTTTACTTCTTTACTGGGAGGATGAAAAGATTATAGGGGGTCAGCGATTATAGACATCATAAACCGAAGTGGTTATAATAAATAATTGCATCAAAATTTATCATATATGGACTTCTCAAAATAAATGTGGGATAAATTTCCACACACCTGTCTTCCTCTACCCTTACCGTCCTTTGCACCCTCAATAATTCCAGGGAGATCCAACAGCTGCAAGTATTGAATGAGAATTCCAACAGTTAAAAGATAAAAATAGGGGAACCTCATGAGCCCGTCTCAACAAGTGAAAAAGGAGTGACATGATTCCAAAAAAAACTTCGTCCATGCATTTTGAAAGTTGAAGATATGCTGTCAAGGCGTGATCCAACTAGTGTAGAAAATTACTGATATAATATACGTGTGTGTGTGTACATCACCACCTAACATGTTAAGTTGTAAATGGTGGATACCAAGAGAGGCATAGCCCCGAGGCACAGCCCACTCATAAACTATAAATTGTTGAAGCCTACATGTGTGGGTTGCATATCTATTAAAGATGTACAAATGAGGTATAAATAATGTTTTAGATGTAGTTTTGCTACAAGGATATGACAAGAATGACTTCTGAAAAGCTTAATAAACATTTAGCTTACTTAGCAGCCAACCTCAGCTTTTAACTTCAACTTTGGTTCACCATTCACAAAAATCATTTCCTTTGTCTCAGTGAAAATTTCATTGAAAATCAAAATACAAGCAGAAAAACATTGAGAATTCACACGTTTGTTGTCAAAACTCCTCTAATATATTGAATTTTCTAATTTTCTGACTTGGGTTGGGTGATTCATGAAACAAAACCTGTCTAGATTTTTGAGTTCTAAAAATCATGTTATAAGAATGGGAACTTGGGAAGCTTATGTTGAGGAAATTTTATATCTACAAAAGCACGATTAAAGGTATGAATGTCATATGCATGTCGACAGTTGACACAAACACAATTCATATACAAGACAATCAGACAGTTAAAAACTGCATGATTAGTTTCTCTTTCTAGAATATAGACTATTATAATCAAATCATAAAAGGTCAAACATCACCAAATATAATGGAAATACTACCTGAATTTTTGCACCTCGATAGACAATCACACCGGGAATGCAACTATGCAAGTCAAGGTAGTGAATTCATAGGAAGCAACCTGTTAAGATACACACCACACAGCCTTTAGAAGATCAAGAATTTTAATAAAGAGGATATTTCATAACCTTTGGTCACCGATATTGTATGCTAAGGGCAAAATCTCACACAGTATGCAAGCTTGTAAGTTTCATCACTTACATACACATTAGTCTCAAACAGAGGAATACACGCCCCCCCCCCCCCCCCCCCCCCCCCCAAACTTCAATTTCTAACATAGAAGTTGCAAAAGATCCACATTACAAAGAACCTCACAGGAGGAGGCCTAATGTTTGTTCAAATCAATACGTAAGTGAAAAAGTGAGGCTGAAAGCATTGACCACCATTTTCATCATCGGGAGAAAAGCTTTGGCATAAACTGAAACCAATATGAAGGGATGACTCCTAACTTAAGATTCCATGCTTATAGTAAAGCATTTTTCTTTTGGAGGGGAAATAGGAAAATGTGGGGAGTTGTGTAATCTCTGAACCACTCTATCAAGTACCAAAGCAGTACAACTCAGAAGTAAAACGACTGAACTTATAATGACTGAGATAACTAGATCAAATTCTATAGATATTGAAATCACAAATAACTTATGCCAGGAATAGTTGCATGCAAAGGAGTTCCTTCAATTGCTAAAGTAATCCATCTCTGAGAAGAATATTCACTTATCCAGCATGACTTTCAAACACTTATATTAATCAACAGATTTATGCAGTCATTATATGAAAAATCTCCAGTAGATTTAAATCCCTAGACTGACAGCGACAGCTTCTAAAAAACAAAAGTTTTGGAACAAGAACCTAAGTATGAAAGAGTACAATATGGTCATCAAACACCAGGCAAAAAATCCAGCAGATTGCATAGAAAGTTATAAGTCGAATCTGGCCCAATTATAGAGACATGTCAAAGCAGTTAAACAAAACAAGTCATCTCAATCAAATTTTATAAGCTTCCACTGTATATACACAAAAAACTTAAATGTATCAAACAGATTTGCATAGAGTGAGATAAATCAACAAAACTCTACCTCTGAAAAGTCCCAGTCAGTTTATTCAGTAGAGTAGACTTCCCAACAGAAGGGAAACCCACCAAGCCAACCCTTGCATCTCCACTTTTAGTGACGTCAAAACCTTCACCAGCACCACCACCACCTTTTGTTGTGGGCTCAAGTAGGTCTCTCCTTAACTTTGCAAGTTTAGCCTAGCAACAAACCAACGAATAACCAATAGTATCAGGATCAGTTCTCAAAGAACCATAAATGAAAAAATCACTGTAAAGAAGACAATTACACTCACCTTCAGTAAACCCAAGTGATGGGCAGTAGCCTTGTTCTTTTGAGTCCTGGCCATTTGCAATTAAAAAAAACACATTAGTACTCTAATTAAATCACAATAGAGAACTTCCAGATGCAATATAGCAAAAACAACCTAGCACATATCGAACAGAAATAAATCAAATAAAATAAAAAACCGGAGTTACAGATATTCAGTAATCAATACAATCAAACTGAAAATGTGAAATGCATATCAGGTAGGCACACTACTAGGGGGTCCAGCAGCAACCACATCAAAGAAACCAAAATCTGTTTGTTCTAAGTTTTATGTTGAATATAACAATCAGTAGCGCTATTAATTCGACATGAAAAACAAAAGCAGCAATCAACAATTTTAATCGTCTGTTCTTGTTTTCCTTGATTTGATTTCACTGATGGAGTCTAAATCCAATCCAGCTTAAGAATGATCACTACCTATGCAAATTTTCATCGTTTTATTCAATTCTATTTTACTTTTTTATTCGAATTGAATTCTCAACCATCTGAACTAAGCTAAGCAAACACAAAACTGAATTAAGCCTCATAATCTCGAACGCGATTTTAATCTCGCTTTAAGCCCTAAGCGACCGAAAATGAAGAGCTAAACAGGTGCTAATTTCTTTCGATTTTCACTGACTATCACGGAGCTTAGATTTCTAGGGTTTCTAAATTCGCAGATAAAGCGCAAGAGAGATTGCGGCGATGGAAAAGAGTGTACCTCATCTTCGATGTCCTTGATTTTCTGCATTAGAGTCGCCATTTTTGAAGCCGACTAGCTCACAGAGAGAAACAAGTGTTTAGTAGAGGAGTACGGAACGGTTGTGATCGAAGAGTGACGATTCTGCAGAAGTGTGCTGCTCTTTTAGAGAGAGAGAGAGAGAGAGAGAGAGATGAAGAAGGCGCTAGAAAGAAATGCGGGGTTGTATTGTTAGGGTTAAATTACACTCGACACCCCTCCGATACCGGTAATTGTTTCACCGCGGTAAATAGTTTTTGTTACATTACTGATTTAAGAAACAAAGCAAAAAAAAAACTAAAAATTTCTACGTTGTGTTTAGATAAAGTAATTTTAATTTTTATAGAAATTTTAAAAGGGTATTTAACACAAAACTACCATTTGAAGGTACAAATGATAAAATAGTATTCAAATGTTCTACATGATAAAAAGGTCACCATTAAAACATGTTACATGATAAGGTGGTCATCTTAAAACATCTTAAATGATAAAAATGTTTATTTTCACTCTTTTTACATGACCATTCTACCCTCTTCTCTCATTTAACCTGTTTTTGATCGATCTCAATTTCGTCATCTCTCTCTCACACTCTCTCTCTCTCTCTTAGCGCCGACGATTGTCGACATGGATCGTGAAGGGAGCTCCGGTCTCCGATTGCAAATACATGCACTCCATCGGAGCTCCGGCGAACGCCGCCCCCCTCAACTGATACCTCCTCTCCGCTGCTATGTACATCAAGGAGGTAACCTTGGAAGGATTCAAGTCCAGGCAATCTTACAATCAAACGCGGACGGTGGTGCCGGGTTTCTACCCGTTTTTCAATGCCATAACGGGGCTAAACGGGTCGGGTAAGTCCAACATCCTCGATTCGATTTGATTCGTTCTGGGCATCACCAATTTACAGCAAGTGAGGGCCGCCAATCTGCAGGAGCTGGTGTATAAGCAAGGCCAGGCCGGAATTACTAAGGCCACCGTGTCAATCGTCTTCGACAATTCAGATCGGGCTCACAGTCCTCTCGGGTATGAGGCCCATTCGTAACTCATCGTCACCCGACAGGTGTGTCGTTTGTGGAATTTTGATGTTGAATTTTGGGGGTTTGTGGCTTAATTGCTTGGTTTCTTCAGAATTCAGTTAAGCGGATAAGTAGTTGAAATTCGGGGTTTCTTGCTTAATTTGTCGCTATGTATAGGTTGAATTTAGTTATGAGGTGCTGTAGTAGTGGAGTGTTCCTAAGGTGGTCTTTGATTGCAGGGAGATTGCCGGGTCGAACAGACAATGAAATCAAGAACTACTGGTACACTCGTTTAAGCAAGAAAATCCAGCAGAAAGAGAAGCAAAGTAACAATGAAGCTAATGGGACGATACAATTTCCGGCAGTAGATGAGAAACCAAGTGTAGCAAATGATGATCAGAAGGTCCATGTCGAAATGAAGCAAGAGTGCTTGGCAGCAGCAGCGGGTACAAGTGCGGCTCTAATCAAGAAAGAGGAGGTGATCGATTCTGAGGACTACTCCAACACTTACATTAACAATTAATATTGATGCTGACGAGTTCCTTAATCTGCACAATGAAGAAGAACCTTTGAGTTGGGAGGTTCCGCAAATTTCTTGAGCTAGAAGATGCACCATTGCTCGACTGATGTTAAATATTTGATGAACTAGTATTCTAGTAAGGTTCATGTGAGTGCACTTACACTTTTGGATGCTCCTCTAATCATGGTTTTTGTAAATTTTGTTATATAACTAGCTATCGTGAACGGAATGTCTACTAAAACACTTGAACATGATCTGCTTTGTAGTGTCTATCTTGTATTACAGTAGTAGAGTTACTGCATTTCGGGTGCTGTTCGGATGTTATTGAGATATGACTTGCAGTTTCTTATTACTAGTGTAAGATGCTTTAGAGATGTTTGACGAGTGCAAAACCTGTATCAAATAAACCCTTTTTATCGTTAGTAGCATTGAGTAAGTAGGGTATCGTATAGGGCCGGGGATTGAGGGTACCTTGCAAAACAAAGCGTTAGAAAAACACAACAAATATTAACAAGTAATAAAACATTTAAACAATTTACAAAAGTAGCTACTGTTCCATAGAACAGCAGTCGAAAACCTAATTAAAAACCTAACCTAAACTACTCAGAAAAATATGAAAATTTACAGAGATCTACTAGACACACAGAGGAACTACTGTACAAATTTTCAGGGGATTCGGAGATCGTTTGATACGAAAATAAAATAAAAGAAAACAGAGAACAGAAGAGTGACGAAAATCCTAAACTAAAAAGAAACAAAAACCTAAGCTACTATATACATGTGATCGTCTCTTTGCACACAAGAAAACACTAAATCAGATTCATATAATCAAGTAGCTATGTAATTTCAACCCTAACAACCTAAATCATGCATATGGAGAAACGAATCAAATTCATGTTTCAAGTAGATATGTACCGACGCGGACTTCATATCCTAGATCAAAGGAAGAACTTGAACATGTTAGAATGTAATTCACCGACGCGGACTTCAAAGACATCCTAGCATGCAACCTATAACTCCTTACCATTCTAGTTCATGTTTACCGACGCGGACTTAACACAAACAATGGCACATATTGATTAAGAACAAGTCATAAGTTGTCAATCACACATATAAACATAATTTAGATCATCAAAAGCATCATCAAATACACCAACAACTCAAGTGTACAGATCTGATTTTCATGATTATAAGAACAAACTTAATCAAAAATCCAACTCATGAACACAAACGAATAAGAGAGATGGAAACAAACTAAAGTAATTGAATAGATAATAAAAGAAAACATGAGGTCTGAGTTTAGATTACACTTTGAGTATTGAAACAAGGAACTACGCCGAGAATTACAGAGGAGAAGGCAGGAGAAATCCTAAAACTAGGGTTTGTGTTTGGAGAAGAATTTCTGAAGGAGATGAAAGGCGTTGTTTTTCTGCGGCCAAGAGCGACCCTTTCACGTCTCCAACTCCTCATACATATAGAGAACATATGAACAGCTGCTATTAGGGTTAGAGAACCTTTAATTTTCGTCCATGGGCTCGCCGTTGTGGTCTGGGCCTTGAAATTGAAGTTCCGGTCCAAATCAGAAATTCGGGCAGACTGACCTTTGGTCACTCAAACGTTCATAACTTGGTCACCAAAATAGCTATTGACGATCTGCGAAAAGTTCTGAAAACTAGACTCTTCTAGCTTTCTGCTGATATAAAGTTCATCTCCTGGATCGTTATGAGCTGATCACAATTCTCTGTCGAAGTTGACTGACTATTCCTGGCAGATTTTCTGATTTCTTTCCTTGCGCCATATGGATTCCTTTTCCTTCAAGATTTCTCCTCTTTTGCCTCTTTTGTGCTCCTCGGCTTTATTTGTGACCTAAAAACACAAACTAAGTTAAAATCAATATTGTTAAAGGAATTACATAACTAAATAGGGTCGGAAATACATTAAGAACGTTGCATAAAATGCACCTATCAATGTTTCAACTTATACAGATGTGGTTATTTCTAATTGCTCAAACAGTGGTATTTGTTTT
The DNA here is from genome assembly GCF_000184155.1 of Fragaria vesca subsp. vesca. Taxonomy (NCBI): domain Eukaryota; kingdom Viridiplantae; phylum Streptophyta; class Magnoliopsida; order Rosales; family Rosaceae; genus Fragaria; species Fragaria vesca. The sequence goes on from NC_020491.1 coordinate 12,196,971, forward strand.
CTGAATATTTACAAAGACAAGAAGAACCATAATTATGTACTAGGTGGTTGCAAGTTGCAGTATATTGCTTCAAATCATTTCCATGGAACTGATTGATGCATGCGACTGAGTTGGCTTGTGGAAAGCGTTAACTAGCTAGTAAGTAACACTTTGGTTTTTGGTTTCTGGCCAATGGTAATGCAAAGTATAACCTGATGAAAGCTTGGAAATGTTACACACGAAACATTAACAATCAATTAAACATTTGATTCTGAGCTTCTGTGCAGTAATGTATCAAGTGATGGTAATTATTGCATCTTCAGCTCTGTGGAGAATCTATTGCTTCATCCGTATTCAGAAGTAACTAAAGGCTGAGGACTTTGAAATACACATAAACACAACCATATTCTCCTTATTGATCAAACATCAGAAACTACCTTCTTCTCTGTTCTGCGTGTCCATGAACCTCTTGAAGTTGAGCAATGGCTTCTCTTCTCCCGCCAAGATTTTGTTCTAATACTCCTCATTTTTTCAAGATCATTTTGGATGACACTTCTCGACACAAACTTGTAAGTACCTCGGTTTCTCTCTTCATGCATCTGTATCTTGCTAGTCCTTGCATATGTGGATGTTCAATTAGGTGAACTAGAAGCAAGAAAGAAGCGAGTTTCGATCCATTATTAAGTTGGGATCAATTGAACTATATATAACTGGGTTTGGGTTTGGCTCATTCGAGTGATTTCCCCTTACTTTCCATTCATCTATATGTGACATCGTTGACTTGAAGAATTCTACTTGCAGAACTGAAAAACATTCTTCAAGAGTACTGAATGTAAATTGTTATTTTCAAAAGAGGGTTCATGTTATGACAAAAAAAAGAGGGTTGCATGTGACTTGATTTACTTTGTATAGTGTTGAATTTTGGCAATTCATGCTGAGTAATAGTATGTGACTATCCATCTATGTATGCATGACTATTCATGTAACTATGCATGTAACTATCTATGTAACTATCCATCTATGTAACTATCCATCTATGTAACTATGCATCTATCTATGTATGCATGACTATCCATGTAACTATGCATCCATCTATGTATGCATGACTATCTATGTAACTATGCACATGTAACTATCTATGTAACTATGCATGTAACTATCCATCTATGTAACTATGCATGTAACTATCCATGTTGTAACTATCTATGTAACTATGCATGTAACTATCCATGTAACTATCCACGTAACTATGCATGTAACTATTCATTTATGTAACTATGCATGTAACTGTCCATGTAACTATCCACGTAACTATGCATGTAATTATGCACGTAACTATCCACGTAACTAAGCATGTAACTATCCATCTATGTAACTATCTATGTAACTATGCATCTAATTATCCATGTAACTATGCGTGTAACTACAGATTGATATATAGTTACTTGGGTAGTTACATACATGCTACACTTGTGTAACTACATTAACTTGCCTATGTAACTATCCATGTAACTATTCATCGATGTAACCATGTAACTATGCATGTAACTACCCATGTAACTATCCATGTAACTATGTATGTAACTATAGATTGATAGTTACCTGAGTAGTTACATACATGCTACACTTGTGTAACGACATTAAGCTGTCTATGTAACTATCCATGTAACTATTCATGTAACTATCCATGTAACTATTCATGTAACTATCCATGTAACTATCTATGTAACTATGCATGTAACTATCCATGTAACTATGCATGTAACTATCCATGTAACTATGCATGTAACTATCCATGTAACTATGCATGTAACTATCCATCTATGTAACTATCCATCTATGTAACTATGCATGTAACTATCAATGTAACTATTTATCTATGTAACTATCCATCTATGTAACTATTCACATAATATTGCCACACTCACCGATACTTTTTGCAGTAAAGTATCACTCCACAACTTGCTAAATGAGCTAAGATAGTACAATTCATGTAGTAGTATAAAGTCTGAGTAATACACTATATATCTCATCTCATGTCACTATGCTCCTAGAAAAGTAGGAATACGTTCACTTTAAGGCTAAATCTTTATTGCATATAACAAAACTTGGCCTAGAGTTCTACCAAAAAGGTACTAATGGAATGGAATACAAGTATATCATATTTAGGTTCATACATAGTTCTATCATCTAAGTCAAAATATTAGAGGTTCAAACGTAGCTTTCACACAAGAGACAAATGTAAAAACAGATGTTCTACACAATTATAAAGAATAAAATAGGATTTAGAAAGAGTCAGATGTTTGAGCGATGAAATCCAAATAAATTCTTGTAAAAATTTAACAACTGAGGGTTAAGACTACGGATTTGCATAAGCAATTCAGAAGTCATCCAACCACAGCTAGTCAGCTATCTTAAAAAATGCAAATACAATGTAACAACATGGGCATATGCACTGTCATCCTAAATTGCAGCAACTGAAAAAAGGCATATCCTGGATGTGTTTTATCGGGAAAAAAAAAATTGAGAATCCTATAGAACATACTTGATCACCATCCTTGACCCCAAAATTCCGAATATGCGCTCTGTCATTAGTTGATACCACACTTGAATCCAGTAGGGCACCATAATTCATTCACAAACATTTCATCAAGCACCTAGTGTGCATAACAAAATTCACCGTGATCTTCTCGTCAAACCAATTCATAAGCATCACATATCATTTATAGACAACAATTGACGATGTCAATGGAGAATAGCCATGATTAATAATGAACCAACAGTACAGCATTTACTCAAAACCATAATTCAAAGCATTGAGGTATAGTAAAAGTAGGAGTATCTTTCTTAGAATAACTTCAGCAAATTAAGCACGCCTTTAAACAACGATCAAGGGGAGAGAAGTGGACTCAAGTGCAACTACATAAGTTTGAGTCGAAAAGACAACCCAGACCATTTAGTAAGAAAACCAAACAAACAGTTGAGTAAGCAATTTTGTTTTGAAATCAAGTTCACAATTTAGAAGCTCGGTTTAGGCTTGCGGAAACATAAAAGGGATCAACTTTGTCATAACCTGAAATCAGTAAATACCAATGGGTAATGTCGACACTAGTATAAAGAACTTTGTATGAATAAGATATGAACATGAATGGACAGAAATAATGGGATGGGAATTAAAACTCAACTGCAGCATTATGAAATTCCTTTCAAA
>NC_020491.1:12200180-12225945 GCF_000184155.1 Fragaria vesca subsp. vesca
TTTCCTGAATCTGAAGAAAATGATAACTCTACATGACATAAAGCTTTGTTTTGCTATTTGTTTTGAATCACGTATGTGGAAATAACCGCACAACATGAAGAGTACCTGAGGGGCAATGGAGAAGAGCCATGATTAATAATGAACCAACAGTACAGCATTTACTCAAAACTATAATTCAAAGCATTGAGATATAGTAAAAGTAGGAGTATCTTTCTTAGAATAACTTCAGCAAATTAAGCACGCCTTTAAACAACGATTAAGGGGAGAGAAGTGGACTCAAGTGCAACTACATAAGTTTGAGTCGAAAAGACAACCCATACCATTTAGTAAGAAAACCAAACAAACAGTTGAGTAAGCAATTTTGTTTTGAAATCAAGTTCACAATTTAGAAGCTCGGTTTAGGCTTGCGGAAACATAAAAGGGATCAACTTTGTCATAACCTGAAATCAGTAAATACCAATGGGTAATGTCGACAATAGTATAAAGAACTCTGTATGAATAAGATATGAACATGAATGGACAGAAATAATGGGATGGGAATTAAACTCAACTGTAGCATTATGAAATTCCTTTCAAAATGGCAAGGCACTACTATGGAATATAAAGATAAGGATCAGATTTCAGAACCCTTTAGATGATATAACAAACTAAAGAGTAAACTTAATGAGTTGTGTATTTCTACGCAATTTCGATACCTTGCTGCCAAACATAGACGAGCTCATGTCAATTCGGAGCAAATGAAATCGACGGCGACGGGCCAATACGGCGAGGAAGAGAAAGGCGCCAGTGGCGACTCTGACAATGATGAGAGGTTCAGAGAGGTTGGCGGAGATCTCGTCGGCGAGTTCAGAGAATCGAGTCTGCGTTCCACAAGAGGCCTTCGACGGAGACTTCCTAAACACGTACGATGTAGTCGCTGGAGAGCGACGAGTGTCGGTTTGGTGATGAAGTTGTACCAGCAACGACGAGGATGAAAAAGAGAAGTGGTGGTGGCAGGGTTTGAGAGAGAGAGAGAGAAGGAGGTGGTGATCTGAAATGGATTTGGGATTTGGAAGAGAGAGAGAGGCGTTGTGATGGAGAGAGCGTTTTGCTCAGTGGCAGTGTTTGTAATTCTTTTCATTTTTAGGGGCAACGCTTTAAGAGATGTAAATGGGTGTACTGTTTTATCATTAGTGAACATTTATTAACAGTTTTATCATTTGTTACTTCTAAATGTACCTTTTTATCATTGGCCCATTTTAAAATCATGGGAATTACAACTCTATGAATTTATGAATTTAATTTTCATTAATTGAGATTGGTGTTGAGTTTTTAATCTCTATAAGAATTGTTGCTTATTTCAAAATACTAGAGACTCATGACCTTTAGGGTTTTGTTTTAAGCTATTTAATTCAAGAGTAGGTAGATGCCCATGATGAATCTTGAATGTTTCTTGTGATTAAAAACCATAGATTGGTAAGATAGATGTCATGTTTTATTGGTTTGTGTGAGTCCTTTTTGTTTTCATCGAATTTCATTGACCTTTAGAGAGTAGATGACATACTTCAAGAATAGTTGGATACTATACTCTGCCATAAGGTAGTAATCATGTTTTGGAGAACTTATGATTATAAGTGATAGGAGCACAAAGTGTTACGTTTATAATGTATTTCCGACCCTATTTAGCTATGTAATTCCCTTAACAATATTCATATTAACTAAGTTTGTGTTTTTAGGTCATAAATAAAGCCGAGGAGCCCAAAAGAGACGAAAGAGGAGAAATCTTGAAGGAAAAGTAATCCATGTTGTGTAAGGAAAGAAATCAGAAAATCTGTCAGAAATCATCAGTCAACTTCAACAGAAGATTGTGATCAACTCACAACGATCCAGAAGATGTGCCATATATCAATGGAAAGCTACAAGAGTCTACTTTCCAGAACCTTTTACGGATCGTCAATACCTATTTTGAAGAAGAGTTATGACCATTTGAGTGACCGAATGTCAGTCTGCCCGAATTTCTGATTTGGACCAAAACTTCTATTTTGAGGCTCATACCACATTGTCAAGCCCATGGACAAGTTTTGAGGGTTTCTTAACCCTAATCACAGTAGAAAAAAGAAGAGAGAGGACGTGAAGATTAGAGGAGGCCAACGATCTCACATCATCAGAACCTCCATAGTTGCGGACTCGCACAAGGAAGCCGCCAAGCCATCATTGATCTCTCCATCATCCACGGTTTACCTTTCTTTTATCATATTTTATTCTCCTTGTGTATCTTTGCAGCTATGTGTGGCTGATTTCTCTTAGTTAGGGGCAAGGTTTGAAGCCCCAAGAATGTTTTAAATATTATTTTGAACCTTGGTTTCAAATTATTGAGTCTTTCAAATTATTTATTTGGTTTTGGTTTATGGGGAACTCTTGCTTGTTTATGTTCATGTATGCGCAACATAGAACATTATGAACTTGTGAGTGGGGCTAGAAATAGGTTGATTAATCTCCTAAACGGTTAAAAAGCATGTTTCAAAGTAGTGAAACCTATAGGACAATAGGTGAAACCAAATAAAAAGGATTGCATGCTAGGTAGGCGTTCCACACTAGTTTTGCATACTTGTTCAATCACTTCCATTGATCTTACTGCTTAGAATAATTTGTTGATAGGATAGCGTCTATACCTTGATCGGTTATTCTAAAGGCTTAGTAATGGTGCGTTCATCTTGCTTAAATATTCAAGGGAAGTAATAAGGACTTAAGCAGTGCGTTCACGGTTTGTTCTTGATTGATACCGATTTGTGACTTAATGATTGAAGCTTTGGTTGTTAACATGTCTTGAAACATACTTGGTGGTGGATTTCCAAGTCTCTAACGTCTCATTTATCTGATATTTTCTGATTTATTTTGTTTCTTTATTTTCTCTTGTTTATAATCACAAAACCCCATATCTCTAGTTCTTTTCTTTTATCTTGTTTTGTAATTAACGTAATTGTAAAAGTACCCTCAATCCCCGGTTTGTAACGATACCCTTATTTGCTATATACTACAATTGACACAAAAGGGTTTTTAATTGAAACGCCCGGTTTCGGTCGCTATCAATAAGTACTCTGCCATAAAGCTTATATGACAGATTATTCAACACCGGTTTAGTAGTTAGTAACTGGAAGACTAAGAACTCGAATATGATTGTGATGGAAAAGTAGTTAGGATATGCATTCATCCATCATTGTTTTGCAACTTTTCGAAACATTCTCTCAATCATTTTGTATGTTTTACTCTTTCCTTATTGTTTACAAAAATCACAAAAAGATTTCTTGTTTTCTTGTTAGTCATTAGAGTAATTTGGTCAATTAGTTAGAATTGAAAGTTAGTTATTCATCCCTAATTGGAACGACCTCGTACTTTGCATAAGTTATACTACAAACGATTCGTGCACTTGCGAAGTTATTAAAATTTGACAACAATGGTCATGATCTTTACAAAAGGCATTCTTACAAATTCTTCTTACCCATTGGTTGTCACATATAGTTTCTCTTCTCTAATTGTTTTGTAGTACGTAGGTGTTATTTTGATGGGAGAGGATATGGATGAAAATTTATGCAGTTTGCTGATGTTGAGTTCAGGCTGAGTTGTTTTGAAGTTTGGTCATGTTGGATGGTTGTGTAAATTTCTTTTTTGGTTTTTTTGCTTATTTTTTCTTTTTTATATGTTTTGCTCTTTTAATGTGTTATATTGTATAGCTTTGAGGTTTTGGTTTGGTCCCCCCACAGCTAATGTAAAGTTTAAGGTGATTCTTGTTTGTTTATTTAATCATATATATGAGTGGTTTTGGCTTACTCTCATGCTCATTGTATTCTTTTTACTAATTTATGAATAAAATTTCGACTAAGGGCAACGATTAGTCCTCAGCTCACTTACCCAAATATATATATATATATATATAAGTTCAAACATACGTTTGTGAGATGTCGTTTAGTTGGTTAGGTAGCTTGACCAACAATATTAAGGTCATGGATTCAAATCTTATTGACATAAGTAAGCGTGCATGAGTTATTATAAAAACAAGTATTTTCGTGCTTAAAAGAGTAAGTAGATGCCTATGATGAATCTTGAATGCTTCTTATGATTAAAAACCATACATTGATAAGATAGATGTCATGTTTTATTGGTTTGTTTGAGTCTTTTTTGTTCTCATCGAACTTCATTGACCCTTAGAGAGTAGATGACATACTTCAAGAATAGTTGGATAATATACTCTGCCATAAGGTAGTAATCATGTTTTGGAGAACTTATGCGTATAAGTACTCTGTCATAAAGCTTATATGACAGATTATTCAACACCGGTTTAATAGTTAGTAACTGGAGGACTAAGAACTCGAATATGATTGTGATGGAAAAGTAGTTAGGATATGCATTCATCCATCATTGTTTTGCAACTTTTCGAAACATTCTCTCAATCATTTTGTATGTTTTACTCTTTCCTTATTGTTTACAAAAATCACAAAAAGATTTCTTGTTTTCTTGTTAGTCATTAGAGTAATTTGGTCAATAAGTTAGAATTGAAAGTTAGTTATTCATCCCTAATTGGAACGACCTCGTATTTTGCATAAGTTATACTACAAACGATTCGTGCACTTGCGAAGTTATTAAAATTTGACAACAATGGTCATGATCTTTACAAAAGGCATTCTTACAAATTCTTCTTACCCATTGGTTGTCACATATAGTTTCTCTTCTTTAATTGTTTTGTAGTACGTAGGTGTTATTTTGATGGGAGAGGATATGGATGAAAATTTATGCAGTTTGCTGATGTTGAGTTCAGGCTGAGTTGTTTTAAAGTTTGGTCATGTTGGATGGTTGTGTACATTTCTTTTTTGGTTTTTTTGCTTATTTTTTCTTTTTTATATGTTGTGCTCTTTTAATGTGTTATATTGTATAGCTTTGAGGTTTTGGTTTATTCCCCCCACAACTAATGTAAAGTTTAAGGTGATTCTTGTTTGTTTATTTAATTATATATATGAGTGGTTTTGGCCTACTCTCATGCTCATTGTATTCTTTTTACTAATTTATGAATAAAATTTCGACTAAGGGCAACGATTAGTCCTCAGCTCACTTACCCAAATATATATATATATAAGTTCAAACATATGTTTGTGAGTTGTCGTTTAGTTGGTTAGGTAGCTTGACCAACAATATTAACGTCATAGATTCAAATCTTATTGACATAAGTAAGCGTGCATGAGTTATTATAAAAACAAGTATTTTCGTGCTTAAACAAACAAAAATTAGCAATAAAATCCAAAATCAAATCCATATTGACCCAAAAAAAAGTTTTGTTATTAACCATCATAAAAAGAGAGTTTACCTTACACTGTCCTCCTTTTTTGGTTTCAAATCAGCAACTCTGAAGATCTTTTGAGGTGTCAATACAAACACATTAAATAAGAAAGAGTTCATTACTTACAAAATAACAAAAGATATCTAAACTTTTTTTTATTTAATGTTCTCTCTACTTAGATTTATTTGTTTATCTTAAAAGTCCTTAACATATATGACTTCATTAATCTACCCTCATAATATACTCATATGACTCAAGATCGGCAGAAAACTATATAACATATACCACCTCCCTCCTCCAATCAGCCTCATCATCAACTATAGAAATCAGCTCCTCGATAATCCTCTTTTTCTTCCAGACAATCAACCATCACATATCTAATCCCACAGATACCGACTTGAGTGTATACCTCATCATTGATTCACTGCTCATAGTCAACTCCATTAAACGAAATAAATGCTATAATCACACCAACAAAACCTGAGAAACAAAATTTATCAAGTCATTCAAAGGCATTTTTCTCGGCAATTTAGGATCTATCAAAGTTATCGTAGTTGATAGCGATCATATCAAAATGATCTCATGACTTAACACACTGCAAATATAAATATAAGAAGGGATAATGATTGAACTAAATGTCTATGTGTGGTAAAATGTTATATGTATGACATGATTGTTTGGGCAACACAGTTTGATATTGCTTGTGGACTCTAATGTCTTTTGAAGTTTTTAAATTGCAACACGGTCATAATTTTGACATTGTTGACTCCTATTGTCCTTTTAAATTTTTAAGTTACAGTACTATATCATAATTTTGAACTATGTTACAAGTATAGTTTTATCTTGACCATTTCTTTGGTTATTCCATATCCATTAAGATGGTCTGGAATGAACACTATGGTGTCACCTCTAAACTGGGAAGAGGGTTTCTTAAAGTGCCACATGAATGGTTTTTGAATTACCTTTTGATAATAACTTGTTTGAGAAACTGATTATTACTTGCTGCCAGATTTGGAAATCTAGAAATGGTGTTATATAGAATATTATCACCTAATCCTACAGCCACAACTGTTGCAGCAACATGTCCTCACATCATGTACTAGAGGGCCAACCCCTTTTCAACTAGTATGAATGAAAATCAAATAATTAGGTGGTCACCAACACCCCTAGATAGAGTCAAAATAAGCTTTGATGGATCCGCTCAAAGCAGTTTAACAACATGTGGCTTCGTAATTAGAACAAACTTAGGTAAGCCCATTGTTGATGCTGCTTTCAACGCCGAAAGTACTGCAATTCCAATTGCTGAAGCATTAACTCTTCGTAATAACTTCATTTGCGCAAAAGAGATGAGTCATTCGAAGATCGACGTTGAAGGTGACTCGAAGCTAGTCATTGATACAATCAACCACGTTTATGCACCTCCTTGGAGACTTCTCAGCTTGCTCCATGACATCAAGCTGTTAGAAAGTTTATTTGAGTCTATTAGCTTCAAACATGTCTTTAGAGGGCCAGCTAATTTTGTTGTTAATGTACTTGCCAATATGGGGAATAATGTAGACAACTGTGGTGTTTGGATTGATTGTGTTCCTCTAAAGACGAGTCTTGCTCTATCCTTTAATTCTGTAAATGTTGGGTGCTCTAATATAGCTTCTTTTTCTATATATAAAAAAAAAAAAAAAAAAAAGAACTTGTATCTTAGGCTAAAAAAAGTGTAAAATTTGTGTAATGTTCTAGGATATTCTATATCTTTCTAGATATTCTTTATGTATGTGTTGGCCTTATGCCATTAGGATATGTAGTTTGACTAGATCTATGTATTTTTTATCCTTACCATATTGGTATTGTGTAATTCCCTATGTAAAGGGTTCCTATCAATGAATAAGATGATGATTCTCTATTCTCTTACTATCTCTCTTTGTCTCTACATTTTATCTTTTATCACGTTATCATGCACTTTGTTCTAACCTTAGAGCCAATAGCCCACCATTTATTTTTCAAAACCCTAAAAAGCGTTTTTCAGCTCCTCTGTCCGACCTTTGCCGCCGCCTGTTTTTTGCCAATCCCTTGGCCGCCGCTGACGATTCTTGGTTTCCTCCTACTATAATTTTTGACTTCTTCATGTGTTTGAAGTTTCGAAAGGTATGTTTTGAAAACCTAAACTTTTCCAAGTTCAATAACTTGGGGAGGATAAAATCCTTTCCTCCATTCTCCGTCTCCATTCTATGCTTGTGATTTGTGCGTGCAGGTACCAAAATCTCAGAATTTTATTCGCGGGTCAAGAGTGTGTTTGATCACACTTATTTCCTTGTCTGGGTTGTGTGTGATCAACCCCGACCTTTCTCTGGATTGTGTTTGATCAATCCGAAGCCCTTTTCCGAATTGTGTTTGATCAATTCGCGGCTTTTCCGGATTGTGTATGATCAATCCGAAGGATAAACCATTAAAAGCATTGTTTGTGACCTCTATCGAGTCTTATAACAGCTTGGTTTTGTATGCAAGAGCAATGTAACATTCTTCTCCTTTGAGTTTTGACGTACTCGATGCCTAAGGCGAATCTTCGCTTGGTATTTGTGGAACCTTTCATCGGAAAGGATTTTGACCCCAAGGCTAACAAGCCTAGATGCCGAGATTTCACATCTCATGTGCTCAAAGTGTTTGACGCGCCACATCGACAAAAACCTTTAATGACAATCTATGCAAAAAGTAATGACCATAAAGTACTGTGGAATGCACTCATAGAGCGTTTTTTGAAACGTTCATATAACTCTACTTGTTGAGTTATTAGTCAAGTGGATTGCTTGCCACCTTAATTGACTACATATTGTCGATGATCTTTTGTGGCATCATGATCCATAATCTTTAGCGGATTCGATCATCATCAAGTTCTCTAGGTCCTCCAAGTTGATTTGGAATTATCAACGAGACTTGATTTTGATCATACAATTGCAAACGAGAATTGTATATACGTTAATGTGATAAACTTATTTGAGATTATCCATAATATTTAGTGGATTCGATCATCATCAAGTTTTTAGGTCCTCCAAGTTGGTTTGGAATTACCAACGAGACTTGATTTTGATCATACAATTGCAAACGGGAATTGTATATACGTTAATGTGATAAACTTATTTGAGATTATCCCCTACTGGGGGGACAACAATATAGGTCACGGCAACGGCAGAAAACGCCGTGCCGATGTCTAGAAAAGAAGGGGAGGTGTCGCTGGCTCTAATGGTGACACTCTCGGTCTAGACACCATTTTGTCAAAACTACTCACGTCAGCTCATGACAATGCAACCATTGTGGGTCTCCGGATCACTGGTTCAAGAGTTGTCGAGCTCTCTTTCAAATTGTGAATGCATACAAAAAGGTACGGAAAATCAATATGAGGAAGAACATCATCCTCAAATATGATCGCGGATTTCAAAGATTCGGATCCTGCTCTAGCTACCCATGACTTTGACGTCATTAGCTAGACATTGATTTTCTTTCCAAACTATATGTAATAAATCGATGTCCTTTGTTTATTCGAGACCTCGATATATACTCACATTAGCAATAATGAATGCCTTGAGAATTTTTTCGAAGTGAAACTATTCTCTTCTTATGGTTCGTATTGATTTACAAAAAAATATGTACATTCTTACATTGTCCTTAGAAACATGATATATTGTGCCGATTTTGGTCCCTTCCTTTGAAGGTGACTCATGGCACCGCATTCTCAAAGAGGATCGCCCACGTGTTTCCGGTTAAGTCTTCTACCCAATAGCGGATTTTCATCATCAATTGTTCAACTAGGCTCATCCAAGCTCAGTGTGATGTCTTAGAATTGTCCGAAATTAAGGAGATAGTGGTTTCAAGTGTGCCTCGCACTACCGACCCTCTATGGACATGCCTGGTCATACTGACTTGGAGTTACCGAAAGCTTTTGATTTTGGATCCCCCTATGCTATTAAACCAATTGTCGTCTTGCAAAAGAGCTTGAAGACTTATCAAAACCAGACAATCATCATCATGATCGAATCCTCTAGGTCCTTTGAGTTAGTTTATGTTCATGTCACGGAGCTTTTGCTAACTAGTCATGGAGTTTACGACCTTGGAACGACCAAAAGGACTTGATTTTGATTATACACACATCACTTTTGGCTAAGGCAAAAGCCTACACGCCATCTGCAAGCTTCACAGCTTCGCACATGTCAAATCTGTGAAAAACAACAATCTGTCCCTTTTAAACAGTCAACTTTGTTTGAGCTTTGTGAACAGATCCAGACGAACCAGACAGTGAGCTTTATATCATTGAAACGCTCTACGACTCTAGTTTTCAGAAATTTTCGCGGTTTGTCCATATCTATTTTAACAAAGAAGTTATGGCTGTTTTAGTGCGCAAAGGTCATTCTGCGCGGAAATTTTTATGCACTCTCGGGATTGCAACTTTTTCTAGCTTCTTTCAATCCTTCTAAATGGTTCAAGTGGAACTATTTACTCTCCTATCTACTCCATTTCATAGATCTGTCTAATATAGACATTGAGTGCCTCGCAGATAGTGGAACTATCCACAACATTCTAAGGAACCGGCAACTATCTTTGGATTTTGTGCCTTTGTAAATCTTATGTGACTACAATAATTAAATCATACAGGTCATTAAGGAACGCGGTTTAGCTTGAATCTTGATGCCTCATGGCACCATGATCAACGTCACAGATGCCCTCTATGCATTGAGAGGCAACCGCACCATATTGAGCTTTAAAGACATTCTTGCTAATAGTTTTTCATTTGAAAACACATTGTAAGAATGAACAAGAATTCTTTTGTGTACCTTCTCATGAATGCGGATTGAAATGCATCTTGGAGAAGTTCATGAGTCAATTTAGTGGACTGTATGTCACTGTGATTCGAATGTTGTCGCCAAACATGATATTTGGGACACCGACTCATATAGGCTTTGGTTTGACCAAATCGGTCATCCTGGAAGAGACATAATAGTCCAAATTTTGAGAAATTCTCATGGACATCCATTCTTCCGCTCAAAATGAAGACATTTAGGATCTAGCTTCATCATGAAGCATGATGGTGACGCCATAGTTGTAAATGGTGGCACCTAGGGGACATTGACATCACCCGAACACGGCTCCAACTTCCCGAAGACTGTCCGGTCAATTCCTTAAGCAATTGAGGTGCACCAGCTTTTCCTCGATGTCTCATTGGCCCCCTGCAATGCTCATTGCTCGTTTTGAAAGCCTATTCTTTAGCGAAATTAGGAGTGAGACCCTCCTACGCTAAATGACACAAAATTGAACATTCTATTCTTACATCAAACTATGTAGATAGATACAACCAACTTGCGAACACCTTTTTATGTTTTATGGTGTTGGTTGAAGTGATAACATACCGGTCATGTGTTACACTATTATCTACTGCTTATGCTGCTTATATTTCTACGGGCTCACTACCTATTTTTTAAAGAAGTTTATTGGGATATAAGTTGAAGTGTCCTGTACCCCATGTTCACACACAATACGGTCTCACTGAGGCTACGACCAAGCAACTTTAGCTTGTCACTCGAACATTATTGATGCGTACCAATCTTTCTATTGCGTCTTGGGGCTATGCAATATTTGCATGCAGCTTTACTATTCATCTACGACCCACCATCATTGAATATTTTTGTACTACAGCTCGTGACTGTGTACAAGGATTGATACGAAATTGCAATCCTTGAGCTCAAATAAGATTGAAACGGATCTCTAATCTTTGAGCTCGGCTAGATGTTATTTCTAGGTGCCAAATCACAATGTCACTGCGCACAATGATGAGTTATTTGAGATGAATAAGTTTAAGTTGGATATGAACCTTCACCTATAATCCGCTTATGTAGAAACCTTGTCAGGCGATCTCATTCACCGCTAAATTGTGGATTGTCACTTTGATGAGACAATATTCCCGCCATTAGGAGGAGATAAGAACACAAGTGTTCAAGTGGAACGACGTGAATTGTTGTGGTTTGTCCCCACTAAGTCTCATTTTGATCTCAAATGCTTAAAGTGTTAAAGTGACGAGATCACATGCTGCAAATATGTCTGCAAAGATTGATGTCCTATCAAGAGGACATGGCGCGACCAAAAGGAGTTGGTCTTGACGCCATCACCATGAATGGTGAAATGGTGACACCATATAGTGGAAAAATTGGTGTCAGAAGGCCATGTGGCTCCCCAAAAGGAGGGAGACTCTTAGGTTCGATACTTTCTTGCACTAGGAAGAAAGTGAGCTTGGCACAACGTGATCCACTAATCAGTGATACTCAAATCCGTCTCATGAAGTCTGATTTGTGATTATCATTGGGGGACGTCTCAATGTCAAATCTAATCCATATAGAGATCTCTACAAGTATTACACTAGTGTACATGAGGACGTGAGATAATGAGTTTACTATCGAACCACCCTTCGTTGATTGGCCTAATGGAAAGATGCGATCCAACATTAACAAAGAGATAGGTCCTTGAGCAAGTGATGCCGACACCACAAGCTAAACCCTATCAACTATGTCTTTGTTAAATAGCATAGTGAAAACAAGAACTTAGACTCACCTTATGGCGCAAGGTCTCTCAGTAACACTCACTGGGTCGACTACGATGAGATATGCTCTCGTAATGGATGTCATTGCACTATGCTACTTTGTTAGTTTGGTAGTTTCTGAATAACTGAACATGCAACCTATGAATGTGGTCATAATAACATCTCTACGGGATCAGAAATATACATGAAGATCTTAAATAGACTTCATTTATCCAAATTAAGTGGCTCCAGACTACAGGAGCATGCGTTTGCTAAATGTATTGGAACGCATATGGACTCTACTTGATTTGGAAGGGATATGGTGAATTATGCCTTTGCGTGTTCATTTTGGATTTACATGGACTCTTGATGGATCAAGAGATGCCAATATGTATCAACATCCGAAGTTAGAATGAAAAAGATCTTAGGAAGACACGGTCTCGAAAAGGCACTCGATGACTGTATTGATGATGATTTTCCATCAATCGGCTTAGGCGCTCTATAACTAGTGAGGCCTACATATACTCTCATGATTAGTCAAAGTTTTTGCTCTAAAGAGAGATCCGTTGTTTTGTCTAAAGCAAGATGACAAATATGTGTTAAGAGATGGAGTTCCCATCTAAGTACAATAAGACGCATCAATGTACTCAACACAATACGAAAGACTTGATATCTCATTCGCTATGAAAAGTTGTAAAGCTAAGTATAGTTATGCGCCTACGCAACGCCAATGTAATGGCAGTAACTCATTTTTCAATACTTAATGGTATGAAAGGTTGAGGCTTATTCTATCCCTATATAAGAAAGACACATCAATAGTGAAATCAGAATCTGCCAAGTTTCGTAGGTCAAATTCTACGGGACCTACAGGAAACCTCACTCACTAGAAAAATGGTGAAACTGGTACCATTGGAAAGGTCTATGTGTGTACTTTCCAGGGACACCAACCATTTGATCATAGCTATCATATTGAGTGAGTTATGGCCGTTTTTGTAAAGTAGGACGAATCTGTCCGAGAATCTGATTTTGGCAAAATAGTCAACTTTAACTGGACTTTTTAAACAGCTCCTGATGAACCAGAATGTGTGTAATATACGGTTCGAAAGCTAAATAGGTCTAGTTTCCAAAACCGTTTACGGTTCGTTCATATGTATTTCCTAGAGGAAGTTACGGCTGTTCTAGTAACTGAAGGTCATGTTGCACAGAAATCTGATTTCCTGCACGAACTTATGTTTAGAGTTCACAAGCGGTCTTCTTCTCAAGATCTAAGTGTAAAAGATCATGTTTGAGGACAATACGGCATGATCTAGATAATCATTGCCCAATGCCACATTTGAAGACATGTTAAAGAGCATTGACATGCTAAGTTATTGAAACTTCCGTGATTAGAAAAAATCAGGAAGAGTCCTCTGATTGATGTAAAGATCAGGGGAGGTGCGAACTTCAGTGGGAGTCTAGCACATACATACATGTTACTATCAAATATGAATGGTGTGTTGTACTCTTTTTCTCCTACGATCAAGGTTTAGTTTTTCTCCCATATGGTTTTTGTGACTTGACAAGGTTTTTAACGAGGCAACATATCAACACCATCGACATAGCAGCGCACAGCATAAGGGGGAGTGTTCTAGGATATTCTATATCTTTCTAGATATTCTTTATATGTGTCTTGGTCTTATGCCATTAGGATATGTAGTTTGACTAGATCTATGTATTCTTTATCTTTATCATATTGGTATTGTATAATTCCTTATATAAATTAGGGGTGGGCATAAAAAACCTAAATCCCGGTCCCGTCTCGATCCCGTCCCGAAATTTGACGGGATGGGACGGGATATAATTCTAAAAACACAAGGCCCGTCCCGTCCTGTCCCGTAGAGAATCAACGGGACGGGACGCGGGACTGAAAAGTTGAGGCCCGTCAGGCCCGTCCCGTCCCGTGTAAAAATATAGACTAATCTAAGCCATCGATTTTTTAGATGTTTTGATCTCAACCTTACATTTTTTAACCCTAATACTAACTCATCTCACTCTCTATCTTTCACTCTTTGTCTCTCACTCTTTCAGTTTCATGACTTCATCGCTCTCAACCCTCCAACCAAACCGCCTCGGCCAGTCCTCCACGGCTCCACCTCATCGGCCAGTCCTCCTCCGCTAACCTCACCGCCCGCCTCCTCCTCACCTCAGCGCCAGCATCCTCCTTGCCTCGGCTCCCTCCTTGCCTCGGTGCCCTCCTCGCCTCCTCCTCGCTTCTCCCGCCTCCTCCTCGCCTCACCTCGCCTTAGCGCCCTCCTGGCCTCCTCCTCGCCTCGCCCGCCTCCTCCTCACCTCGCCCGCCTCTTCCTCGCCTCCTCCTCGGCTCCCTCCTCGTCTCGGCTCCCTCCTCGCCTCGGCGCCCTCCTCGCCTCCTCCTCACCTCGCCTCCTCCTCGCATCAAATAGGTGTTGAGTAAAGGTGAGCTACTGGTAATTAGTTGTTGCTACTGCATATGTGATTATCTAGTCAAAATTGATGGTAATTAGTTGTTGCTGCTGCTGCATTAGTTAATAGTTTATGATTGTATAAAACTTTGATGTGTTGGATGTGGTTAATGTATCATAGAATAAGTGATTATCTACATGTGTGTATTGGATGTGGTTATTGCATATGTGGATGTGGTTAATGTATCAAAATTTGATGTATTGGATGTGGTTAATGTGTCAAAATTTGATGGTAATTAGTTGTTGCTGCTACTGCATTAGTTAGTCTATGATTGTATAAAACTTTGATGTATTGGATGTGGTTAATGTATCATAGAATAAGTGATTATCTACATGTGTGTATTGGATGTGGTTATTGCATATGTGGATGTGGTTAATGTATCAAAATTTGAGGTATTGGATGTGGTTAATGTGTCTAAATTTGATGTATTGGATGTGGTTACTGCATATGTGATTATCTATATGTGTGTATTCAAAGAAGCTTAACTTTCTTGCTTGATTATCTATAAAGTTGAATAAGTTTATTGTGAATGGCTGAATGCAGGGGAATTACTCGAAAACGATGGCGAGAGGAAAGAAAGTAATTGTGCGACCCAACCTTTCTGCTTCTGGCCTTCAGAATTCGTCAACGGCGACATCAGTAGCATCACCATCTCCTCCAGTTACATCAGTCCCTCTGCTCAAAGCTACAAACCGGGTTCACTACCCAAGTTCAAGTGAACCCGGGATTGAAGTTGGTCAAGTTGCTGCATCTATAGGCGAGGGTGGTGTGGCTTCTGCTACTGCATCTGTAGGCGAGGGTGGTGTGGCTTCTGCTGCTGCATCTGTAGGTGAGGATGGTGATGGTCCTGCTCAATCAGGTACGAAACGTACTAGTCATGTTTGGGAGTATTTCAAAGAGTATGAGAAAATTGAGAGAGTGAAAGATGCTGAGGGGAAGATAGTTGAGATAGTTCATAAAAGGGCTCATTGCATCTACTGTCCTAAGGGTAAGATTGGGGACTTTTCTGTTGAGAATAAGAGTGGCACCTCTGGATTGCTTAGGCACATCAACCATAACGGTAGGTATTTTCCACGTGATGTTTATAAGTCGCAGAAAAATCTAGGTGGGGATAGGTCTAAGTCAAATAAATTGAGCATGGTAGCTTATAACCAAACCGATTATTTAGAATCTTGTGTGGAGATGATTGTGATTGACGAGCTGCCTTTTAGCTTTGTGGAGAAGAAAGGGTTCCGCGGATTTTGTCATAAGGTGTGTCCTCTATTTGATGTTCCAAGTAGAAGGAAATTGTGTACCGCCTTTCTAGGTATGTATGCCACCCAGAAAAGAGATTTGAAGAAGATGTTGAAGATGTATAGGTTGAGTCTGACCACTGACACTTGGACGAGTGTTCAAAACGTCAATTACATGGTGCTTACTGCCCATTTTGTCGACACAGATTGGAAAATGCACAAGAGGGTCATTAATTTTTGTGTGATTCAAAATCATCAAGGGCCAACTATAGGGAAGCTTATTGAGTCTTGCTTGCTGCAGTGGGGAATTGAGAAAGTGATGTGCATTACTGTTGATAATGCTGTTGCAAACAAGTGTGCTTTAGAGTGGCTTGTTGCTAGGATGAACAATTCGGCTGCTTACCAACAGATTTTAAATGGAAAATACATGCATGTGAGATGCACTGCTCACATCACTAACTTAATAGTGGGGCATGGTTTGAAGAGGTTGCAAAAATCAGTGTTAGCAATTAGGAATTGTGTGAAGTTTGTGAGATTTTCTCCAAACAGATTAGAGAGTTTTAAGAAAGTTGTAGAGAGAGAAAAGCTTGGATGTAAGGGACTTGTATGTATGGATATCCCAACAAGGTGGAACAACACCTATTTGATGCTAGAAGCAGCTCTGAGGTTCAAGAAAGCATTTAAAGTGTTGGCTGAAGATGAAGATTCGAATTTTATGTGTTACTTTAAGGAACCAGAGGAAGAATATGATGAAGATGGAGTTCTTTTACCAAGCAACAATAAGAGAGCAAGGGTGGGACCTCCAGAAGAAGGAGATTGGTTGAAGGCTGGTGTGTTTGTCGATATGTTAAGAGTTTTTTGGGAAGTGACTCTAAGAAACAGTGCATCATTGCACCCTACTGTGCACACTGTTTTTGCTGATGTGATTGATATGGAAAACAACATAAATAACTTGTTTGTGGCGCCGGAGATGGCAACTGGATCAGAAACTAAAAAGACATTGCAAGATATGGCAGGCAATATGAGAAGCAGATGGATGAAGTATTTTGGCTCTTTTGGGGACCTTAACAACATATTGATCATTGGACTAGTTTTGGATGCAAGATTTAAGTTGAAGAATGTGACTCACATGTATAATGAACAGAATCTGGATGTTGATGAGGTGGAGAGGAGAACAAAGGTGATTAAAGACTTGCTTATGGCTCTCTATGATCAGGTATTTTATAGTTTACACCTTTTCTGTTATTTTTTTGATTGCATATATCTAATCTATTACTGTTGCAATTGTTGTTAGGTTGTATATTTTCTAGTGTTTGTATATATATGTTTCTAAGTAACCTGTTTCTAGCATAAGACAACTCTTTTCTAAGTGACATGTTTTAAATTTCTGCTTTTTTTCTTAGTATGTGGTTCATGTAGATGGAGGTATACACATGCAGAGGCCGCAATCTCCAACCTCTTCATCTAGCACTATCACAAGTAGAAGCAGCACTAGCCGTGGCCATAGGGGCCAACGACTTAGTAATTGGAAGAAGGTTGTGCAAGAAAATGAAAGAGGCGGTCGCAGCTCATGAAGTTGATCAATACTTGGATGCTGCATTAGATCCAACTGATGAAGAAGATCAATTTGACATCCTATGTTGGTGGAAGGTTAATGGATGCAAGTTTCCAGTCTTAGCAACAATTGCAAGAGATGTTCTTGCAATTCAGACCTCAACAGTGGCCTCTGAGTCATGCTTCTCAACAGGGGGCAAGGTTATTGATTGTTTTAGGAGCTCATTAACTCCTAAATCAGTGGAGGGACTCATTTGCATGCAAAACTGGATGTTAGGTGATGATATTGCAGAGGTTGTCGAAGATATTGATGAACCAACAATTGAAAACACAGAGTTTTATTACGATGTTGAGCGAGGTATGAATTTTGATGTGTTTATACTTTTTTGTTATTTTCAGACGTATGGACTAACTTTTTTTTTCATTTTTGCAGAGCATGAGAGCACTGCTTCAAGCAAGAACAATTGTCCACCTCCAACTGCAAAAGTGAAAGGGAAAGGGAAGTCTGTTGCAACCGGTATTCTCATCAATGATTCGAGTTGAAATTGTTTGTATTTGGAGCAGCTTAGAGCTTGTGCTATCAGATTCGCTACTTTCTTGTTTTCTTTTGAACTTTATGATGATGTGTGAACTTGAGTAATTGTAGTTACTCTAGTTTAATGGTAGTTATGACTTATAAATTATGGATTTAGATGATGCAATCTATATATTGTAGGAATATATTGGTATCATTATCAGGTAATATTGGGACGGGATGGCGGGATTGGGCCCGTCCCGTCCCGGTCCCGTCTGGGACGGGACTTGCGTGGGATTAAGTCTTAAAAAAGTAAGGCCCGTCCTGATCCCGTCCCGTGTGCAATGTCCGGGACGGGCCGTGGGATGACCCTAA
This sequence comes from Fragaria vesca subsp. vesca, assembly GCF_000184155.1. Taxonomy (NCBI): domain Eukaryota; kingdom Viridiplantae; phylum Streptophyta; class Magnoliopsida; order Rosales; family Rosaceae; genus Fragaria; species Fragaria vesca. The sequence goes on from NC_020491.1 coordinate 12,218,198, forward strand.
TCCCGTCCCGTCTCGTCCCATGCCCACCCCTAATATAAATGGCTCATATCAATAAATAAGATGATAATTTTTTATTCTCTTATTATCTCTCTTTGTCTCTACACTTTATTTATTATGTAAGAAAATATGTCCATGAATCCAAACCTTTAAAATAATCAATTCCCATCGCTGATAACACCAAAACGTGGCCTCCTCCATTCTCCTTTTTTCTTGTCCAATTGTCCCTGCAAGGGTTTTTTCTCCCGCCTCCACCTAGCAATGGCGACTGTGTGCTCTCCTCACACCATCTCACGCGCCGCCGTTTCTTCTTCTTCAGTCAAATACTCTCCGTCCCAATCTCAGCTCCTATTCCGTTCACACTTCCCGAACCGCCGCCATGACAGCTCAAGCCTCCACATTACTGCTCCCAATCCCCGCGCCGCCACCAAAGGCCGCGTTCTCTGCTCCCAAAACCCTAACCCTACCCCCACGCGCCGCCCCGACTACGTCCCGAACCGCATCTCCGACCCGAACTACGTCCGCATCTTCGACACCACTCTCCGCGACGGCGAGCAGTCCCCGGGAGCCTCGCTGACCTCCAAGGAGAAGCTCGGCATTGCGCGCCAGCTGGCCAAGCTCGGCGTCGACATCATTGAGGCGGGTTTCCCGGCGGCATCGAAAGACGACTTCGAGGCGGTGAAGACGATCGCCAAGGAAGTCGGGAACTTTGTGGATATAGACGGTTATGTCCCTGTGATATGTGGGCTGTCCAGGTGTAATGAGAAGGATATCAAGACGGCGTGGGAGGCGGTGAAGTATGCAAAGAGGCCGAGGATTCATACGTTCATCGCAACGATATCAAGACGGCGTGGGAGGCGGTGAAGTATGCAAAGAGGCCGAGGATTCATACGTTCATCGCAACCAGTCCGATTCATATGGAGCATAAGCTGAGGAAGACGAAGGAGCAGGTGATTGAAATTGCGAGGAGTATGGTGAGCTATGCTAGGAGCTTGGGTTGCGAAGATGTTGAGTTTAGCCCTGAAGATGCTGGCAGGTAATGTGATTGATTCTATGTGACAAGTAGACTCAGTTTCTTCCTATCATTTCTGCACTTCATTATGTTATTAGATTTTGCGATGATCAACATTGGCCGTTGTGAATGTGAGTTGATTGTCGAGGTGTTGCGTGATGATGTAGAATTGATTGTCAGTGTGAGCAATCTGCTTAGGTAGTTAAGTCAAAATTATGATTTAGCTGTACAACTTGCACTTAATAATTCAGGAGGTTGGCTTAAAGAGCAAATGCTAGAACATATGTCTGAGTGTTTGCTTTATTTATGGAAAGTTATATATCGGAATTTGGTAGTGCTGGTAAGAGTTCAGTAGGATTGTATTGGGGGTTGGGTTATAATCGCAAAGCTTACGAAGTTATGTGTTGAATTATCTAGTGTTTAGTGTACCTCATGGATTTAAAGCCTGTCCCTAGCAAGGGAAAGAATATATGTAAGATTAGGGCTTGTTTTGTTATCTGGTTGTTTGCAAGGTGACTATTAATCATTATATTTGTGGTGAATCATAGACTTATTTAGCTCTTTGGTTAATTTTTCCCCCCATTCTATTCAGTAGATTTCATTTGCTTGTGTTTCTAATATTTCACTCTTTTGTTTTCTTGGCCCAAATCCTACCAGATCTGAGAAGGAATTTCTATATCAGATTTTAGGTGAAGTCATAAAGGCTGGAGCAACAACTCTGAACATTCCTGACACTGTGGGTATTACTGTGCCAAATGAATTTGGTCAGTTAATTGCTGATATTAAAGCAAATACCCCTGGAATTGATAATGTTATCATCTCGACTCACTGCCAAAATGATCTTGGACTTTCTACTGCCAACACTTTAGCGGTATACTGTTTTTTTTTTTCTTTTTTCTTTTGGTCTTGTTATATTTGGGCATGTAGTGTTTTGAAAAAGTGCAAATTACTTTATCTTTTATATTTTCAGGGAGCAAGTAGAGGTGCTAGGCTAGTGGAAGTAACAATCAATGGAATTGGTGAAAGGGCTGGTAATGCTTCACTAGAGGAGGTGAGAGTTGATTGCTGTTGCAATATGCAATATTTGTAGTTTAGCTATGAGTAATGTTGAATTTTGAGAAGTCGTTCTTATGAGTTAATGATAAAACTACGTAAACTGCGTCGAAACTATATATTATTTCTTCTTTTTTTCCTTTGAATAACATGGTTAAACTAATATATCTGCAGGTTGTCATGACTTTAAACTGCCGTGGGGAGCAAGTATTTGGGGGGCTATATACTGGAATCAATCCTAAACATATTTATATGACAAGCAAGATGGTATATTTTCTTCAACCATTTATTCCTTTATCACTGTAAGTCTGTAACTGCTCTGGATGAAGTCTCTTTCCTAAATGGTTTGGTTTTATAGGTTTCAGAGTACACTGGGATGCATGTGCAGCCACATAAGGCTATTGTTGGATCTAATGCTTTTGCACATGAAAGCGGTATCCATCAGGTTTGTCATTTTTTTGCCCAATTTCATAGTTTCAGTTGGTCATAACTCATTATCAAATCCATAAGTATGTAAATCTAATATGCTTTCTGATCTATAGGATGGAATGCTGAAGGACAAACGTACCTATGAAATTATATCCCCTGAAGATATTGGTTATGACCGGTCCAATGAAGCTGGCATTGTCCTCGGAAAACTTAGGTAAATTCTATTGAAACTATTATACTTCTCTTTTCTGTTCATAAGATTTGGTATTGTAGAAAATTAAAGTTCAATCACCTTATTGAAATTAAATAGTAGCAATACTTTTCATTAGCAATTTTGTAAGTATTTTTTGTTCTTGTAAAACTTGGTGATTTGGGTCGATAGTGACTAGGGAATCAATATTAAAACTCTCACAAAGTCAATTGTCACCTGTTCACTTATTCGTAAGCTTATAGAATAAAGTATCATCTTCGTATCTAGATTAGCTGTCTTGGTCTGTTATAACAGTTTTGTAGTAACCGTTGGATATTCGTTGGCATCATTTTGATTTGCGATTTTGTACTGCTCTTGAGTTTTTGGCTTTTTGTCCAGTTAATATGTTCCAATGTACTTTTCATTCACCTGAATTTTCTTTTCATCATGCACAAATAGAATGACCTAATTCTGTTTCTTAATTTTTCTGGTTTGTGAGCAATTACTCATCTTATTTCCTTAAATTTAAATTTGAGCATGTAATGGTTAGTGATATTTTCATTTTCTTTGGGAAAGAGATTGGGGACAGGTTTAGGAAGATGAGGGAGGGAGACGAGAGGTTAGGAATGGATAAAGATGAATGCGGAAAACACAAAAAAGAAAGAAAGAAGTATTTGTAACTGTTTTTAGTGTATATCTAACATCCTTGCCCCTTACCATTATAATCTCTCCTGCCACTTTTTAAAACTTCTCTTTTAAATACTTTATTTGAAACTCAACATTTTTTGATAAGAAGAAATTGCATTAAGCAATTGCTATAGTACAACAGATTTATAGTACACCGGATAGTCAGTAAGATCTATCCATTACCCCAAATGGAATGCAGGAACAAAAGCGCCACTACCTACTAAAAAACATTGACAGATAAAATGATGCTGAATGGTCCTGACTTTTTTCCCCTTTATATATGTATTTTTGAAAGGACTTGGGATCTTTAAATTCCAGACCTTGAACTTCTAACTGAGCTTCCGGGGAACCATCTGGAATGATGGTAAAAAGGCACACATTATCCCATGCTGCACCTGTTTGAATACTTCTTATGAAGATTATTAGGATTTTGAATCATCATAAACAAGTATCTGGATATAAATTATATTTGCATTTAGATCTTAAAACCTATGTGAGTTATCCAATAAGATAAAAATATGTGCTATTTCATAATTCACTTGTTTTGCTTTCATGTATGTTTTCCTTGGAAATTTACTTATTTTCTGCTCTAAACATTTCCTTCATCCACACTCTAAATTTTCGGTTTTGTTTTGTCTGGGCATGATTTTGTCTTTTGCAGTGGACGCCATGCTGTGAAAAAGCAACTTGAACAGGTACAAATGCTGCTGATTTTGTCTTTTGCAGTGGACGCCAGAATGCTGCTCATTTTGGTTTGTTGACCACAGTTCCCTGATTTTTTCTTTGCTCTTGTTAGCTTGGTTATGAGCTTGATGATGTTCAACTTGAGACTGTATTCTGGCGTTTCAAAGGAGTAGCTGAACAGAAAAAGGTAAGCTGAATGTTGTAATTCACTTCTGGAGTTCATTTTGTAATAGATTGTGGAGTATGCATTACTGTCTTTTCGAAATTCCTTTGTTGATGTGTAGTAAATTATCTATAAGATCAGAATTTTTAGACATTGGATTGTATAAACTAACAGCCCAGTTGACTAAGATGCACAGTGAACAGAATGATCTTTGTATCATTTCAATGTTTTTACAGATTTCTTAATTGGTGTTCTTCAAGATATTCTTGTTTGCCCTCTTATTTTAATTACTGGTGTCACAGAGAGTCACTGATGCAGACCTCAGAGCATTGGTGTCAGATTAAGTTTTTCAGCCAGAAGTTGTCTGGAAGCTTCATGATCTGCAGGTGAGTTGAGACAGTTCTCAAATTTCTTGCTCATCTTTATGCTAAAGTTTTAAGAGAAACTCTCTTTACTTTACCTGAACTGGATTCTCAGGTTACCTGTGGAACTCTTGGTCTTTCCACAGCAACCGTTAAACTACTTGATGCTGATGGGAGAGAGCATATTGCATGTTCAGTTGGAACGGGACCAGTGGATTCAGCTTACAAGGCTGTTGATCTCATTGTGAAGGTTCGTTAAGATCATGCCGTAACTTTCTATGTTGCAATTACATGTACAGTTACTCCTGTTTCAAGCTCATTGTATATGGTAGTTTGTTGGTTAAGGTGATTAATAAAAATGTGGCCATGAATATTTAAAGTGCACTTTAGAGACTTGTTTCAATGTTGATACGTCTGCTCTTTTAAGATCTGTCAGCATTCATCCAATGATAGATGTTGAAGATCACCATATTCTGGTGTTGCCTTTTCCTTTTATATTCATTTATTTATCTATTTATTTTAAAGAGTGATTAATGAAACTCTAGCTGGTTCCCAGTTGTGCTATAAACATTATTATCATGTGATTGTTTGTAAAGAAGTTTGCTTATATTTGTTGTATGACAGGAACCAGTAACACTTGTTGAGTACTCTATGAATGGGGTCACAGAAGGAATAGATGCAATAGCCACTACTCGTGTTGTAATTCGAGTTGAAAACAGTGACATGGTCGCTGGTGAGATATCTCAACGGACGTTCAGGTAAGGAGTCTTCTATTTTGCATTGTTTTCAAGTTTGCTTGAACATTAATAATTTATACCTCTATTTGTCTTCTGGTGCCAGTGGAATTGGAGCAGGAATGGACATTGTTGTTTCTAGTGTCAAGGCCTACATTGGTGCCTTGAACAAGATGCTAGGTTTCAAGGAAAGGTTTCCACAAGAGATTCAACCAGAATCAGCAGAACGAACCCCAGTGTCGGCATAAAGAGGTTTTGATAAACATTACATGTGATGCGTAAGCTTTGAGATCCTGGCTCCACTTAGTTTCTTGTTTTTATGTACAGTGTTTTCTAGAAACTTACGTAAAATGTTTGGAATCATCAAGTGAAGACCCTGCAATAGAACGCTAGGTGTACTATTTTATCTTAGTCTTTTAACGATGCATTTGTTTGCTAAAGATGTGATTGGCTTGAACAAGCCATTGCCAGCGAGTTGTAGTTTGAGAGCAAGCTTGTATTGAAGGTGTGCTATTGCGCTACGGAAAGCTGATGTAGAGAAGTTACAAATCACAAAATAGGTTTATAAAAATCAGGCTTTGACCTCTTCCTCATTTACTAAGGAGGAGCCAGGTAAATATGGAATGAGGTCAAAGCAGGCGAAGGCTAGGTTAGTTAAACTGGTGAAATGTAGAGAGAGGGAGTCAGCTATGCTTTCTTAATTTGATAAGTAAAGAATCTTTGCTTTGTATTTGCATATTTTTTGTGATTTTCAGTAGAAAAGGAAGAAAAAAAACGCTAATCTCGTAGAAAAATGATCAAATTTACAGGAACCATTTGGTTGTTTTTACGTGAAGAAAGTGTCATCTCTTATTAGTTTCCAATCTCCCAAACCTAGCCTTTTGGATTTCAGGTATCCAATTACCAAAGTTGAAAAATTTGAGGACGTCCACATCTAGCTGTATTAGCTACGATTTTATCCATAATTCCATATATATGTATGAACTTAATTCGATCCTACTGATTTATAGCCTTTCTTTTATTACTTAAATCGTGCATTGACTATGGCGAAGGGAAGGTCAGAAGTGTTGGTTAAGGAGTTAATTACACTGATTAAGTGGGTGATACTCCTGATCTATATATGTCACTATACAACGCATTACTGAAATGAACATAAAACTAGATACTCTCTTAAGTATTGATTACAAACAGATATGGGTAGAAAACTTGGACTTGGGGTAGGAGTGGGTCGGCTCAGTCTCATAACCATCCCGGAGAACTCGATCTCAGAGTCGGAGGGGATGCTGCATATTCTGGCTTTGCTCTTCATGATTCTTGTGTCTCTCTTGCTGGTCTCAATGATTATTTTCGCTTGTGGCGAGGGTGGCAACAACAAAAGGAACCGGAAGTGTTGTTTGGGGAGGTGGTGGTGGCGGTTGTGGAGGCAGTGGTGGTGGTGGTGGATGTGGAGGCAGCGGTGGTGGTGGTGGATGTGGAGGCAGCGGTGGTGGTGGATGTGGAGGCGGCAGCGGCGGTTGCGGAGGTGGCGGCGGTGGCAGCAGTGGTTGCTGAGGCGGTGGCGGCAAAGGCGGAGGTTCTTACAAAAATGTTTGAGGAAGTAGTATGGGTATGGCCTGTATGCATGTAGTAGTATTGTAGTTTAAGGAACTAATCGGTAAGGTTCTGAATTCAAGTAGTTAAGAATTCATCCGAGTACTTGAGATTGTTCTGATCTGGTAAGAAAGGTGTTGTTATTTCTATGTTGTTAGCTGTGAAAAACGGTTCCCGGCCGGTGGCTGGCTGGCCGATATATAATATATAGATTTGAGATTTCTCTCTTGTGATCTCGTTTGTTGCTAGTTTACTACTATCATTCATATTACGAGCTTCATTTCTTCTATTCTTGATGGAGCTGCTTGGATTTTATTTTCAAATCTCATCTATGTCATAACGGAGGTAGAACTTTATTTTCCAAATTAAAGATGTGCAGAGCTACATAATTACATGTCAGCTACATAATTTGACACGACCCACCCCGAATTTCACCCTGAAACCCAGAGTAAGTCGTGCGGGGACCACCTCCAAGGAAAATTTACTGAAAAGATTAAGAAAATCTCCCTTGCAGATGGACAACCCTAACTCGAAAATTTCATATTACACTCTTAATTTAACGCTTCTGAATATCACATAATATACAAAAATTCTAAAGTATTCAGAGCTACTAAACACAAGCGGAAGCAAGAAAACACAAGTAGGTTGAACAGGTAACCTACTGATGAAAACTGGCCGAAAAGCGGGTGACTATGCCTCGTCTCCTACTAGATCCAACCCGAACTCTGCAGACTGGGCAATTTAAAACGAAGGGCCCAGGGGAAAACATTTAATAACGTTAGAGTGAGTGGACAAAAAATAAATTAATAATTAAAATATTTATGTTTCCCCAAATTAATTTCTAAGG
>NC_020491.1:12226722-12254718 GCF_000184155.1 Fragaria vesca subsp. vesca
AGAGGGAGTGAGCCTTTTAGGGCAAGGTTGCTGGGTTGGAGGGCTACAAAACCATACCAAGCTTGCCCGGATTGGTGGCCGGAGGAGGAAGTTCCGGCGAGAAAACCAATTCGGCAGTCGAAGCTTTCGGGCGGCACCGCTCACTCACGGCGGCGCTAGGGCTCCTCTCACCGGTCTAGAATGGAAGCTGGGAGGGAGACCGACCGAACGGGACCGGTCCGGCGGAGAACGGAGGTCGGACGGCGGCGGGAGGACGGCCGGAAGTCTGCTGGGTGTAGAGAGAAAAAACTCGGGTGGGAAGAGAAGAAAAATCGGGAGGGAGAGAGAGAGAAAGGAAGAAGAAATGGGTTGGGCTCGGCCCAGCCGACCCAACTCTCCTTTTAATCTAAAATTCAACACCCCGAATAAAAATTACCTTTTACTAGCTAAAATTTACTATTTTTACCGTCGTCGTATTTTCTTCATACTAATAATCCTCCGCACATAATCGTCCCCGAAACCCCTCTAGGGACCAATTAAACTATTTACTCAATGACGGAGACGGTAAAATTCTTATTATAATCACGCTAGTAAATAAGGTAAAAATATAAGGGTCGGGATGTGACATAATTATCCGTTGAAATTTGACAATTTGAACGGATAATTTGACAATTTGAAAGTACTGAAGACAATTGCATATGAATGTTTGCCAAACTGATAACAAAGTATTGGTGGAAAATGTGGTAAACAAGAACACACCTAAAATTATCACTCAACCACCTTCTCATATTTGAGAAGTATAAAAGAAGACGTGATGCTCATAGCTTGTTATATAAGGAAACAAAAAGTACAATATTGAATGTTCGATGTGTATCAACTATCAACCTAGCAAAAATTGAACATTTCTTGAGAATGACTAAATGAGATATACCCGAAGCATATGTTTACAAATTCACTAAATCACTATCAGAATATTACATACACCATAACAAACGCTCCCGAAACGTAAAACACCGATTGATAGCAATTGAAGCTAAGAATCTGAACATTCTTTTCCAAAAAAAGAAAAAAAGAAAAAATGGAATTTGAACGTTTCCTTTTTATGCTAACATTTTTCTTTTTGGCAAAAGAATTTGGACATTGAAAACCATCTTTACTATAATGAAGTCGGGAGGTTTAGAAATTCATCAAATTGTAAACGGTCATAATTGTCCTAATGAGTCATGTAGAAGAAGTAAAAACAAGGGTCACTATAATAAACAATAAAAAAATAAAATAAAAACAAAACAGAGATAATCAAGAATAGGTAGTAGGATGTATAACTGTATAATGCCATCTTCAACCATTGTCCTAAAACCTATAATAGGTTTAGGTGTTTCAATTTTACATTTCCAACTCAAATATAACTTGAGCCGAAATATGTTTAAACCTAAAAGAGGTCATATTTTGACTCAACTATTTAGGAGGAATCCTAAATTTCACACTCATCAATTGAGTGGTCCCCACATGTTATAGGTTTATGTTTTGACAATAATAGTTGGAGATGCAAAACTCATGTAAAAAATAGGTTTAGGTGAGTTAAATTTTAAATTTGAATATAAGTTATAGGACAATAATTGGAGATGCCCTGATTATATAATACACTCAACCGAATTTAACCGCTCAACTTTCTTTTTAGCTGATTGAAATCCGGGAAAATATATATATAAGCACTGCTGTTCTTAAAGGGCGCGCATTCATATAATTTGAAATCTCATCCTAAAGCATGAGAAACTCTTCACTTCACCTAAGACATTATCACAACGCCATCACTTCTACCCACCAATCCCCTCACTTCTCCTCATTAGCTTCCTTTCTTCTCGAATCTCAATACCCATCTCTCGATACTCTTCCAACCCAAACCCTCCAAACCCAAAGGCGCGCATTGATCAATCACTTACAACTAGGCCTGTCACACAACCCCAAGACAGTCCATGCCCAGATTCTCGCATTGGGCTTTCGACACGATGTCTTTATTGCCAATCTTCTTCTTGACTCGTACAAGAAATCCGGGTACATTGTCTATGCACGGAAGGTGTTCGATACAATGCCTGAGAGGAGTTCGGTTACTTGGTCTTCCATGGTTTCGATGTACACCAAGCATGGGAAGAGTGAAGAGGCGTTGAAGGTGTTTTCGGAGTTTCATAGGAGTTCTGATGGGAGGCCAAATGAGTTTACGTTTCCTAGTGTTATTCGGGCTTGCACGCAATTCGGAGGGGCTGATCAAGGTTCCCAAGTGCATTGTTTTGTTGTCAAGACTGGTTTTGATAAGGAAGTCTTTGTGGGTACTTCTTTGATTGATTTTTATGTAAAGATGGGGGATATTGAGGAGGCGAGATTGATTTTTGACGGTTTGGAAGTTAAGAGTGCGGTGACTTGGACTATAGTTATAGCAGGGTATGCGAAAAGTGGGAAAAGTGAGGCGGCTTTGAAGTTGTTTTATCAGATGAGAGACACTGATGTTGTTCCGGATAAATATGTGCTCTCTGCTCTTCTGACTGCATGTTCTGCCCTCAAGTTCATTGGAGGCGGTAAGCAGATCCATGCTTATGTGCTGAGAAGGGGAACAGAAATGGATGTATCGGTGGTTAATGTATTAGTAGATTTCTATACGAAGTGCGGTCAAGTCCTGGCAGGACAGAAATTATTTGATAAGGTGGTGGATAGGGACCTTATTTCATGGACCACAATGATAGCAGGGTATACGCAAAACTCGATGCACGTGGAGGCTGTTAAGCTATTTTCTGAAATGACCAGATTGGGTTGGAAGCCAGACGGATATGGGTGTAGTAGCATTCTTACTTCATGTGGTTCACTTGAGGCTCTGAAACATGGGAGGGAAGTGCATGCTTATACTGTCAGGGTTGATCTTGTGTACGAATATTATGTGAAGAACAGTTTGATTGATATGTATGCAAAATGTGATTCACTGACTGATGCAAGAAGAGTTTTCAATTCCATGACTAATCATAATGTGGTCTCTTACAATGCAATGATTGAAGGATACTCAAGACAGGAAAAGTTGGCTGAAGCTCTGGATCTTTTCAATCTGATGAGGCTTAGATCGGTCCAGCCTAGTATCTTGGCGTTCGTCAGTATTCTTGGTGTCTCAGCTGCTTCATTGACCTTGGAATTAAGCAAGCAAGTACATGGGCTGATCACCAAGTACGGGTTATCCTTGGATATTTTTGCTGGCAGCGCTCTCATAGATGTTTATTCCAAGTGTTCATGTACTCGCGAAGCTAAACTTGTTTTCGAGGAGATGAATGAAAAAGACATAGTAGTATGGAATGCAATGTTTAGCGGATATGCCCAACAGCAGGAAAGTGAAGAGACTCTTAAGTTGTACTCTGAACTACAGGTATCGAGACAAATCCCTAATGAGTTTACTTTTGCTTCTGTAATCTCAGCAGCCAGCAGCCTAGCAAGTATCCAGCATGGGCAACAGTTCCACAGTCAGATCATTAAAGTTGGTCTTGAGAATGATCCTTTTGTCACAAATGCCCTTGTGGATATGTACTCCAAGTGTGGAAGCATTGAAGAGGCTCACAAACTATTTGACTCCAAAACTTTGAAAGATGTTGCTTGTTGGAATTCCATTATCTCAACATATGCTCATCATGGAGAAGCAGAAAACGCTCTCCTGATGTTTGAAAGAATGATGAATGACGGCATAAAACCCAACTATATCACATTTGTGGGGGTGCTATCAGCTTGTAGCCATGCAGGCCTTGTTGAAGATGGACTTCGTCACTTTGAATCAATGTCTTGGTTTGGAATTGAACCAGGGATAGACCATTATTCTTGCATAGTTTCTCTCCTGGGCCGTGCCGGTAAATTATATGAAGCCAAGGAGGTCATTGAGAAAATGCCAATGAAGCCTGCAGCAATTCTATGGAGGAGTTTACTGAGTGCATGTACAGCTGCAGGTAATGTTGAATTGGGGATCTATGCAGCAGAGATGGCAATTTTGAGTGATCCATTGGATAGTGGATCGTATATCTTGCTTTCAAATATTTATGCAGCCAAAGGTATGTGGGATGATGCCAAAACGGTTAGGGAAAAAATGGAGTACAATGGTGTAGTGAAAGAAACTGGACGTAGTTGGGTCTAAGTTAACCCAAGGCGAGGATAATTGTTTTGAAGGAGGGAAAGAGTGGTTGACAAGCCTATTTGCAGGAAAAAAAAAAAGATCATTGCGAAATTGATCTAATTTTTTCAATTGCAGCTATGTCCCTGACATTACAGCATTTAAGGTACATGATTGATCATGCTAAGTGAAGCTGCCAAAAGCATGAGCCCCATAAAAACTATGAAATGAAAATTACAGGTGCATGTTTCTGAACTCTGAGGTGAAGCTTAAGCTTGACATGCAAAATGTTGGGCTTCTTTTAGTTCGGGTATTTAAGCTGGTGAATTAATCTTGGCTTTGACTACAAAAGGATTACCATCTTAAATTCAGTGCAATGATAATGGAGGAAGACTCTTTGTTGGGATTGAAACATAAGTTGCACTCAAGATACTGGTATAGACATCATTGGAGCGGACAGCTGATCTGAAGCAATTTGGAGATGACATGGTAGTCTAAAATGGAAAGAGTGATTGTAATCGTGTACATGCATGACAGTTGAAAGTGCAAGTTAATATTCTTCCTTCTTTTTTGCCGCTTAAAGAACGTGAGAGTAAAGTTCAGAGGAGAGAGAGAGATCTGTTATTATGTATGATGGGAAAATATCCTTTTGTGATGTTTTGGTCATCGAATTACTGTGACCTTATGCAAGGGGTTTTCGGAGGTTCTAGTTCCTCCAAAGTCGCATCAGTTTTTTGTGGGAGGAGCTCTATGGGTATGCTACCATGTATGAACCTTGGGTTTGGGTTGGAAGAGAAGTACAGTACGTGAACACTAAACAGCCATTTGCTTCAGATGTCAATAAGAGAGTGAATTGCATGTACATGCAACTTGGGGGTGTGGGAGTTGTGTTGCGATGTTTGGAACTGCAACATTCCTTAATTTTATTTAACTTTTCGATTATGCTATGAAATCTGTAGTAGAAAGAGGAGCTCTCCTGGTTATTCAGTTTTTCTTCTATGGATGAATTGGAATGGACGTAACAGGCTTTAACATGAGGGAACTGAGACACAACCTCTGGTTGTTTATGCAAAAAGAAGTGAGGTATGTTGCTGAAGTGCGTGCGAGTGCGTGCAGCATTGGTGAGATGTGCTATAGGTCTGGAGTTTATATTGGAGAGGCGTGTTATAGGGGTGGAGGTGGAGACTTATAGTCCCAATGCGGTGTAGCTTTTAAATTGTAGTGAAAGACGTATTGCACTAGAGAGAATTGTTGAGGAGATTCAAAGTTGATGCAAGTTCTCCATATCTCTTCTATTTCCGCGCCGTTGTAACAAAGTTGCTCACTGTATCGCTAGGTTTGTAGCCAGAAAGAAATGGGCGATTTGTATGGTTAGAGAATGAGCCTCCTTGCCTAGTGATAGGTCCTTGATCGATATTCATGAGAAGAGGATGAGTAGCTCATGTCCTTGATCGACAGTTGTAATCTTGATTTCAAGGATTGAAGTTTTGTTTTTCTTACTTAAAAAAAAAAAAAAAAAAATTAACTATGACCTTACATCAGTAAAATGAGGATGACTGTAGCACGCATATAGGAAGAAATAAGAATTTGGACTAAATTGGTTTACCACCTCAAACTTTACACTGGAAATCATGTCAATTTCTGATATCGTAATTCAACCAATAACATCCTTATCCCTACCAATTTGGAGACGTTTCCCTCTTTCTTGACAGAAGCTTTAATTTGATATCGGAAAACAATAATTTTTTCTTCATTTCTCCTAGCAAACCACACCCTATATCAGCTTCGTTGTCAGACCCAAAATCAAATTCAAAGTGTTCAGGACCTCGCTTGGCGGTGGCACATGATACAATTGCTACCTCACCAGGAGATGGGAAGTCAGAAAATGTGAAAGGCTTAACATTGTTAACCATAATCTCTTCCTCATCGTGATGGTACACTATACGAACTCCACACTTCTTCACTTGCAAACCTGGGCCATCAGTTGTGAATAAAAGTTTAATTTGTAGCCAATCTTCACAACTACGGAGTGAACTACAGAAAATCCAGATGTGGTCCGATACAGCTTGGCCTAAGTGTTCATTGAAGGAAAAACCAGGCAGATGGAACCTCTTTTTTCCATTGACTTCATATTGGCAATGAATCTCATGTGTAGGACTATCATCATCACTCCATGACACATGTGAATGCTTTTGTACTGCGAATACAGCACAAAACGCGAATCCCATCAACTTATTATTGAACCAACCTGGAGGTAGATCTATAGTTACCAAAGGACCCGCGCTTTGATGATTGAACCACTCTGGTATATCATTTCCAGGAATGACAAACTCAAATTTCTGTACTTGAGGATGATACGGATGTGCCTGTTGTGCCATAAAACCACAATGTGGTACACAGTTAAGACCATGCATATGCCCTTGATGACAGAGATGCTACATGTTGCTTGTGCGTGTGTGTGTGTGTGTGTGAGAGAGAGAGAGAGAGAGAGAGAGTAACCTGAAGGTGTTGCTTCAATGATGTGAATGCTACACTGTTACACCCTTGCTTCACGAGTCTGAAACAATTAAGAAAATATGCGTTTGACAGAAAATTCCAGTCTGTATGGCCACACAATATCTCCAACGAAGGGCAATTATTAGCATTGACTTCGATGTGAGGCAGAAGCCTTGGCAATTCTTCAAGGTACAGGCAGCTCTGCAAATCGAGATATTCAAGCACGTAAAGTAGGCTGATGTTCCCCGGAAGCCTCACAAGTTGGTTATAGCTCAGATTTAATCGTTTTAATGAGAACTGAAAGTGGGAAACAAAAGGGATGCTTCCCATATCCCAAACATTGCAGTTACTTAGATTCAACGTTTTTAAAGAAAAATACGCAAAAGAAGACCATCGCAAAAACTTAGCTCCATCAGATATTAATATTGTGATGTCTTCCAGAGGACCAAACCTTGAAGGCAGTACTCTCATGGCAGTTCCAGCCACATCAAGCTCTTCCAAACTTTTTGCATAGCCCAAGTCTTCTGGCAGTTTATCAAGTTTTGAGCAGCCAGAAAGAAGAAGAACTTTCAGAGATTTCAAACCAGATAAACTGCATGGAAGAAGACACAGACTTGTGCAATCTCTCAAGTTCAACAAAGTAAGTCTTTCCAGCATACCCACTGATGAGTCAACCTCAGTCAGGCGTATACAACCTTCAAGAATCAAACATTCAAGATATGGACTACCACTTAAGTCTGGGATCTCGAGAAGATTCAAAGAGTGGCTGAGGTTGATGGTTTTCAAACTGTGTAAATGCTGTAAGAAAAAGCATTTGCAGCAAAATTAGCTTGCATGATACCAACACTTCTGTAGGTGATAAAAGATCAATAACTATTACAATGCGTACCTTTATGCCCATCCATAGATATACAATCTGGCTATGACACATGTTAATTTCTTTTATCTTCTCTGGGTTGAAAGAAGATGGCAAAGATCGTAGAGGAAACTTCAACCACCTGAGAATTTGTAACTCACTTGAAAGATACTCGAGGCCGTCACAGAGTTTAGAAAGTTGCACATTACGTATCTCAAGCAGTCTCAATTTGTTCATTTTCGAAAAAGATTTAGAATTCATGTGCATAACTGGTTCATCAGCAACATCCATGATATGGTCAGGGTCCAGGACTATGGCTTCCACTGTCTGTTCCCTAATGAACATGAATAAGGAAATGAAGCTCATAGATAAGAAAGGTCTAGTACTAAGTTAGTAGTACACCTGTTCATATAGAATATATCAGAACTAAAAGGATTCATGTACTAGGTCACTCACTGTATTTCCACTTCATAAAGCCACAACCTGCTGCGCTTGCCTGGCTCTTCAGGAGACTCCCGGCGAACAATTTCTAAACCCATTTCTTGGAGCAAGTCATGCATCCATATTGTGCCAAAGGAAATAGTTAAGAGGGATCTTTCCACAAGGACGTCTATTCCAATATCTGCATACAAGCCACAAGCGTTTAGTGTTTCTATTACATAGTGTTTTCTCTTCCCATGAAAGTAACATGCAATGGCTAGGAAAAGTTTCTTCTCCTTGTCATCAAGACCATCATAACTTATTTTAAGTGTCTCAAAAATGTCTCTGTTACACACTTCTCTCCATTTGCACAAAACACTTCTCCAGGCGCCTACACCTCTTCCATGTAGAAAAGATCCCAATACTTTCAGAGCTAATGGAAGACCTTTGGCATAGTTGAGGACTTGATTAGACAATTCAAGATATTTTTGTTCAGGGTAATCTCTTTTAAAGGCGTTCAAGCTAAAAAGCTGAAGAGCTTCATCACTACTTAGTCCTTGGACCTCAAATTTTCTCTCTACACCATGTTTAACCAGTAGATGGTCATTTCTAGTTGTAATGATAACAACACTTCCAATATGAAACCAATCTTTCTTTCTAGCCAAATAGTCCAATTGGTCCGAATGATTAACATCATCAAGAATGAGAAGAACCTTCTTGTAACGTAGAAATCTCTTTATCTTCTCGGCTCCTTCATGAACATCCCATACGTCAACATCTTTTCCCAGCATCCTAGAAATAAGCTTCTTTTGTAACTGCAGCAGTACCACTTTTTTCTGCATTGCTTCTAACATTTGAAAGAAACCTACTGAATTCAAATTGATGAGAGATTCTGTCATACAAAACTCTGGCAATAGTTGTCTTACCAATCCCTCCCATCCCCAATATCCCTATAAAGCTAACATCATGCACACCTTCCCGTGACAGCAAATGAACTGCTTCTACTCTTGAATCAATTCCAACTAGGTTCTCCACAGATCTAAACAATCTAGGGAACAATTTCGCACACACCACTGCAACTATTTCTTTGATGAGATCTCGTTCGTACCTGAGTGAGATAAGAAACATTATCAGTCATTCTCATCATATGCATATTAAATGGACAAAAAAAAAGCATGTAGACATACTTCTAATAGTTTTTCTAAGGACCAAGCAACTTGAAAGGAGCAACACCCATACTTTCTTCTCTATTCGTCTAATGATATTTATCTTTAAGTTGCTCACTATGCCTAGTTGCCTACATCATGTCTTGTGGGTTGTAGCATAACCAACAAACACAAAGATCATATATTGTTAAGTAATGCAATATTACAACCGATTATAAACATCTGTAAGTTATCAGTACTTCAATACATAAATTCTAGCATACAGGGACAACTTTTCTGTTATGAAGTAACCACTTTACAGTAGAATAAGATAAAGAGTAGGAGTAACATATACCTCCAGTCCTTCAAATTCCACCCAGTGAAATTTGATATTTTTGTTAAGGCAGTTCTCCATCCTTGCAACTTATCTGTATCATCCCTAAATCTCTTTTCATGTTCATTGAAAGCCTCTGCAAAACTCCCTGTTTGTTGTCGTACATCAGAGGGATCAACATCATAGAAAACTGGCAGAACTGTTATCCTTGCTTCCATGCATTCAAGAATCTTCAAAAGTTCATCCAAGCACCATGTTGACCATGCATAATTGACTGAGAGTACAACGAATGCAAATCTGGATTCTTCAATTGCAGTTAAAATTACTGGAGAAAGGGCTTCCCCCTTTTGAAGTTCATGGTCATCCATGAAAGTTTCAGTCCCTTGAGCTACCAACTCACTGTATAAATTGTTTGTAAAACCCTTTCGGGTGTCTTTACCTCTGAAACTTAGGAAGACATCATATTTCCATTTCAAAGAAGAGGAAGGTACAGATGAAGAGGCTCTTTCTGTACTCATAATGTGTCTGTGACTGGAAACTACTTCCTTATCTCTGACAATTTACAGATTGTCTCCAAGGGCTGACTATGAGCTAGGAGAATACAAAAAGCTTCATTAAAATTACATCTTGACTGGATTGTGTGATGTATTTTGAAATTCTCGACACTTATGACATTATTTTGCATGTCACGTTTGTAAAAATCATCAACAAAGAAAGGAAACTACTAGACCACATTTTCAATTAACAAAATACTTGATGGAAAAGTTAAGCATATAATTTGAAAAGAATTGTACAGTTTTAGCTTGTTTAAAATGAAAAACTCACATCGGTATACAAATGTTATTATGTTTGGTTGTTCTCATCCAAGTAAACTGGAAAGAGAAGTAAACTTATACCGTGATGCATCTCAACTAAACAGTCTTAACACTTAGTAGCTGCTAAAAACTGCATACATTATTCTTTGTACAACAACTATATCCCAGGGCCGCAGGGGTTTGTGAGGGCCAAAATATCAATGATAAATTCCTTTAGTAAGAATTTCACATTTAACAGTTCATGCTCGATACATTACAATCACTTTCTCATACCTAGTTCTCTCTACCACATGCCAAAACCTAACAACCGACAATTTCCAAATTTTTTTTATTTTATTTTTTTATATTCTGTTCTTTCTAGTGATCAAGACTTGTTACTTTACAAGAGATTAAAGTTTCTTCAATCCTTAGTTGGATTCCCCCAGTTTTCTTTTAATGTATAAAGCTTCAACTCAGTTATACTGTCCCAGATCGATGATTGAAAACCCAAACAACAAGAGCAGTAATGCCAAAACATGTATGATGATAATCAGTAGGAGTAAGGCTGACCTGTTGTCGAAGTTGAGCAAGTAGTAGTGTAAAAAAGAATTGCACATCGGGTCTGTCAAAGGAGGATTCTTCGGCCAAAAAGAGAGAGCTTTGTGTTCTTATTATATAAAACTGCTATATCTTTAGTTTTATGATTTCTATGATCCAGCTCTGCTTCTGTCAATGAGCGACGGAAAATGCAAGGATGATTTTTAGCGCCTTGTGGTTTCAATTTACATTATTGCCCCATGCACTCAGTCAATTACCCATACATTTCTAGCTAATAATAATTTTAGCCTATGATAACTATGAATCTATGATTCCTATCTCAATCAGTTATTGATGTATAGATTCCTATCTCATTCAGGTTTACAATGCAACTCTTCACCATCTACTTTCACAATGCAAGTAATATATGTTGCCCATCCATATATACCGACCTGGATATGCAAGTAGATACTTACAGAAGGTGCCGCAGTTTTACTCAAAAACTTCTGATGAAAACCAATCTTGGGCACCTTGAGTTCCTCTCAGACATTGTATCAAATAGTTTCCGTGCATAAACAACAGACCCAGGTTTCTTTAACAAACAAAGAAGAAGATTGGCGAGGAAACATCTTCTCAGAAGCCAAATGCGAGGGAATTCACTTGAAAGAGCAAAATGGGTTCGTATAAAACGCCTAGTTGTAAGAGATTGACTAATGCAAGCTTTTAGGTTTGGAGGGTTTGGATTCGGGGACATGGGTTTTGTTATTCGAGAACAGGGGATGGTAACGAGGAGAAGGCGAGGGATTGCTGCTTTGTTGTGATGGCCCCTGTGATAACGTCTAAGGTGAAGAGCAGAGTTTCTCATTCTAAAGGATACGATTCAAAGGATGTGATGCTCATATAGTTTGGTTACAAATCGAACATCCAATGTCAAGTTTGTAAATATAGGGCGTTACTACAAAACTCATCAAGTTTCTTCAACACATATGAGTGGAGTCCTTATAACAAATATTGTTTTTCACATATTCAGACCACACACAACATCCACGCGACCATAAAAGCTAATCCATAAAATTTAGGTTGCAAGAGAGATGAGCATCGAGGAGTTTGATGAGGGTATACCAAATCCATATAGAGGTAGAACACGTCACCTTTGTGCACATATGATCTGATACACGATGATTAGTGTCGTCCTCTCTTTTCTGAACTTCAGGTTCCTCATCACACAAACCACTTCCACTAGATGCTCCTCCTCCATGAGAGTGAGGAAGAATGCCTCGCTTGTGAACGAGACTTGATTAGATCACTTGGGAATCGCAGACCTTAATGTTTTCCAGACGATCTGGCTGAGGTATCTTATAAAAAGAAAAGGCACTTCCACTAGGTCCTCCTCCTTCATGAGAGTGAGGAAGAAGACCTCGCTTGGAAATGGCATGAGATACAACTGCTGCTTTCTCAGAATCACAAAGAGGAATTTCCAAAGCCTCGTTAGAAATGGCAGCGTTGCTTTGGTTAACCTCTGCCACATCTTTTTCATATACTAAACGTACCCCACATTTCTTGATAACCAAGCCTTGGCCCTTGACACAAAATGAAAATTCAATCTGTTTCAACTCTGTTGTATCTGCACGACGAAAATACGAAGACAGATCATTGTTGTAAGAAAACCAAAGGTGATCTGGCACAGCTCGTCCTAGCGTATGGTCGAGCTTAAAGTCTAAAGACTTAGAGTTCTCGTGTCCATCTACTTTCACAATGCAAGTAATTTGATGCCAATAATTCAAAACCAGTGGGAACTGGCGGTGTCCATGTACTGCAAAAACAAAACAGAGCGCAAATCCCACGAACTCCTTACTAAACGAATCTGGATGCAGATTGATACTGGGGAGCAGTCACAGTTTGATGATCAAACCACTCCGGAATTTTATTTCCAGGAATAACGAACCAAAATGGTGTGTCCATGGCTTCTTCATTAAGGTATTGAGATACTTCCTGCAAACGTAGTAAAACAGAATGTAATTAACAAAATAATACGAGAGAGAGAGAGAGAGAGAGAGAGAGAGAGAGATGAAACCTGAAGGTGTCGCTTCATTGATGTGAATGCCACACTATTACACCCTAGCTTCACCAGTTTCAAACAATTACCAAAATATGCGTGTAATCGATAGTCGGTAAATACCCTCCTTGGCCCGCGATGCCGTAAGACCCAGCATGAGGTAGATCGAACAAGCCTCATCCTGAGGGCCACATCAGTCTGGGCCGGGAGGAAAGCATTCCGCAGAAGGCCCAGATGCAAATCTCAACAATATATTTGTCCCACATCGAGCAACAAAGAAGATATAAGTCAACACAGAGTTATAAATACAATGCTGAAGTCAACCCAAATGGTAAGAAAAACCTCCTAGCATTAAATACTATACCTACCAACAGAACTGACTTAGTCATCGGAGGGAGAAAGACCGGAAAGTCCCGGTCAATCTCCTCTTGCAAGTTTCTGATCTACGGCAAAGGGAAGAGAAGAGATTGCATCCAAGCTTCTACATAGCCTACGGGTTCTTGCAGAAACAATTGGCGTCGTCTGTGGGAAGTCTTACGAAAAGCTAACGAGTCTCGATGGCAGAGTCAAGTGAGTTATTAGAAGGGAGCACGACAATGTTTGAAGATCAACGCGGAATCGGTGACGAGAGAACACCGAGGACCGCCTCTCAAAGGGAAGGATCGGGTGAAAGGCTGGAAGGTGCAGCCATTAGGAGTGGCCGGATCGGGTGAAAGGCTGGAAGGTGCAGCCATTAGGAGTGGCCGGGAAAGGACCCCAGATGGAACGATGCACGATCTCACGCAAGAAGAAGTAGAGGATATGGTTGAAACGCTGAAGGCGGACGTGGCGCATTTGGAAAGTGAGAGAACACGGGACCGCCTAGAGGCGGCAGTCCGGGAGAAAAAATTGGAGCGAGACAACGCCACTATAATGAGCGCGCTGGCCCGAAGATTGGAAAGTGACGAGGCGATCGAGCGGGCAGCGGCCGCACTCCAAGAGCAACATACGGAGGGTCGAGGGTCTCCCATGACGCCGCTGGCAACCCGTAGAACGGTCCATGTCGGGGCTAATCTGTTCCCAGAAAGCATGGAAAGGGAAGGCCTGCCACCTCTCCCAACCTCTATCGACGGAAGGATTAAAGAGCCAACGGGGGTAGAGGCGGCCTTGAAGGCCATGCGAGATAGTGTTGAAAATCTGACAACGAGAGTAAATGAAGCGGAAAGGAGAGCGGCACACAACACGCCCGGTATGAGATTCGAGGAAAGGGGGGACCATTCACGAACATCATCATGCAGACGTTGCGCTGCCACGTAGCTAAACCGCTGAAACTGAGCTACGGGGGGGAAGGGGACCCCCACCTCTTCCTCGATAGTTTCAAGTCCCACACCAACGCGAAGGGTTACACGGACGCCATGTGTTGCAACATGTTCCAGGAGACGTTGATAGGAGAATCACTCAGCTGGTTTTACGAACTCCCGGCCGGGTCGATAGACAGATTCAAGCAGCTGGCAGACAGGTTTGTCAACCGCTTCATATTGCGAACGGACGGGCAGAGCACCGCCTAGCTGTTCAAAGTAAAACAGCAGAATGGAGAAGGGTTAAAAGCCTTCATGAACCGCTGGCAGGGTGCTACCGCTAAAGTAAGAAGTTTCGACAAGAAAGTAGCTGAGGAGGACTTTGTCCAAGCCCTGTTGCCCGGGAAGTTCATGTATGCGGTAAAAATTGAAAACCCTCACGACTATGACGAACTGATGGAGATGGCAATCAGACATGCCCAAGCAGACCATGATACGTACGGGGAACAATATGCAGGCAAACGAAAGGAGGACAAGAGATCCGAGTCCCAGGGGCAAACTAACCAAGAAGTAAGAACATGGAAAGGGGATCAAGAGGGACAATGTTTCATCCCCAGCAAGAGGTACCAAGAGGGAAGTAGGAAGCTGGCCAAGCAAGTGGGAGGCCCGCAGGGGATGCAGGGGAAAGGCAAAGGGAATTATCGGGATGGGGTGTTCAAAGCAACGGTTCCCGCGGCCAAGGAAAGTTTCACGGCCCTGACGGCAACTCCAGAGTTGGTCTGGAACGAGAATAAAGAGAATATCCCTGGGCCCCCGATGAGGAAGTTCCCGCAATCAAGACTGACAAGGGTAGAGACCGGAAAGTACTGCGAGTATCACGGTGAGGCAACCCACGCGGTGAACAATTGTGTGGAGCTGAAAAAGGCAATAGAGGGCCAAATAAAAGCGGGCAAACTCCAGCAGTACGTGTCAAGTCAGCGGCAAGCGGCAAGAGTTCCCATTTATGGGACGATCAACACGATCCATGAGGGAGCACGGGTAGACCAAAAGAGCAATAGAGCGAAGAAACAGTGCACCGGAATCAAGGAAGGTCGAGAGATATTCACCTTCGGTAGCAGCAACAATCAACATGTCAGCGTGAGATGGAAATCCGTGACGTTTGAAGAAAGCGAAGAGCAGGGAATCAGGCAGCCTCACGAGGACCCGTTCTTAGTCACCGCGCAGCTGGAACATTACATATGTAAAAAGATACTGATTGACATCGGGGCGTCGGTGAATGTGCTATTCAGAAACGCGTGGCAAGCGTTGAGAAGGGGGAACATTAAGCTTACACAAGACAACGAGCCGTTGATAAGCTTCTCCGGGGACGTGGTGCAGCCCCTAGGCTCGGATTATATTCCCATGATCCTGGAGGGCGTAGAAGGGAACACGCTGGCAACAGGGATAGACTTCATAGTCGTCGACTGTGATTCGGCCTACAACGGGATCTTGGGAAGGTCGGCCCTGTGGAAGGTAAAAGCTTTTATTGCTGGGCACATGCTGATGATGAAATTACCAACCCCTGCGGGTATAGTGACCATCCGGGGGGATTAGTTGGCAGCAAGAGGATGCTATGCTATCGATCAAGATAATAGAAAACGAAGGGCAGAAGTGTTGGTTTCTGGGAACACAAAGACCCTCTTGTCAGATGCCTACGAGGATCCGAGGATTAACGCTACAACCGAAAGAACCGAAGCCGAGAGGTCGGGATCCGTTGAGGAAACAGAACTGATCGTCATCTCTGACGAGTTCCCTGAGAGAAAAGCAAGAGTAGGGACAGGGTTGCCTCCTGGGATGAAGTCAGAGCTCACACGTTTCCTAAAAACCAACAGCAAGGCATTTGCCTGGTCGTATGCGGACGTCCCCGGGATCTCTAAAGATGTTGTGACACACCGATTGGGAATCCGGAAAGGAGTGCCCCCGGTGAGGCAAAAGCGTAGATCATTTGACGCGGCAAAGTATGACATTATAAAAGGGGGAGGTGCAGAGGCTGTTGGATATCCAGTTCATCAAAGAAGCCAGGTACCCGCAATGGTTGGCCAATGTGGTCATGGTACCGAAGAAGGCAGTGGGTAAATGGAGGATGTGTGTGGATTACACTAGCCTTAACCGGGCTTGCCTTAAAGACAGCTTCCCGTTGCCTCGAATAGACCAACTTGTTGACTCCACTTCGGGGTTTGAGATGCTGAGCTTCATGGATGCATATGCCGGTTACAATCAGATAGCCATGGACGCGGCCGACGAAGAACATACCGCATTCACCACCGACAAAGGGGTATACTATTATAAGAGGATGCCGTTTGGTTTGAAGAATGCAGGGGCAACCTATCAGCGCCTGATGAACAAAATGTTTGCTAAGCAGCTGGGAGTAACCATGGAAGTATACGTGGATGACATGCTGGTTAAGAGCCTCTCCGCGACCAAGCATGTAAGCGACCTACAAGCAGTCTTCTACATTATCCTCGAATACGGTATGAGGCTGAACCCGGACAAGTGTTTATTTGGGGTTGTCAAAGGAAAGTTCCTGGGCCATGTGATCAGCAGGCAAGGAATCGAGGCAAACCCGGAGAAGGTCCAGGCCATATTAAATATGGAGGTCCTGAAAGTCAGGAGTGATGTGCAGTGCCTAACGGGCAAGATCGCGGCCCTCGCTAGGTTCGTTTCTAGGCTCACGGACAAGTGCGCGTCGTTTTTCAAACTGCTAAAGAGTCAGCACTGCAAGCTGATCAACTAGGGACCCGAGCAGGAGGAGGCTTTTAGGAAAGTCAAAGAATATCTAGTGTCGGTACCAATGCTTTTTAGCCCATTCCCGGAGAGATGTTATACCTCTATTTGGCAGCGTCAAACACAGCAGTAAGTTCAGCTTTGATCAGGAAAGACGATACCATCGAGCTCCTGGTGTACTATGCAGGCAAGGGCTATACCTTGGCAGAAAGCAAGTATCCGGACCTTGAGAAAGTGGCCCTAGCACTCATTGTGACCGCTCGGAAGCTAAGACACTACTTCCAGGCGCATTCCATCACCTTATACACAAACTGCCCTCTACGACAGGTTTTGCAAAGGCTGGAGGCCAGCGGGATGCTGGCCAAATGGGCAATAGAGTTGGGCGAGTTTGACATACATTACATGCCAAGAGTAGCCATCAAGGGGCAAGCGGCTGCGGATTTCATTTCGGAGCTAACCCCCATGAAGGAGCGCGAGGAGCATCCTGAGGTTGGGGGTGAGGTAACGATGGCCCCCAAAGACGTTAGACCGAGTTGTAAGTTGTACGTGGACGGCTCTGTAACTAAAGATAAAAGCAGGGCTGGAATAATATTGGTTAGTCCGGACGGGTTCAAGTACAAGTATGCCCTGGAATTCAAGTTCTCCACATCCAACAACGCGGCCGAGTACAAAGCATTGATCGGGAGACTACAGCTGGCACAAGAGATAGGGGCCAAAAGTGTGTAGGTGTTCAGCGACTCGCAGCTAGTAGTGAACCAAGTCAGCGGTACCTTTGCGGCCAAGGAGCCGCATCTAAACTCCTATCAGGCGTTGGCGAAGGCTCTCCTGAGCAGGTTTGAATTTGCAACAGTCAACCAGATCCCTCAGAAGGATAACAGTAATGCCGACGCATTGGCAAGACTTGCCACCGGCACCCGTCAAAAAGGACGCAAGAAGGTCAAGGTGGAGATCCTTGACAGGCCTAGCATCAGCAAAACGATCTCTGAGGTATTCGCTATCACCGTTGGTCCTAGGGAGCCCGCATGGATGGACCCTATCATCGAATTCCTTAAGGAGGGGGTCCGCCCAGAAAACAGGCGACATGCCAGAAAGTTACAGTCGAGATGTGCGAGATACACATTGATAGACGGAAAGTTGTACCGCAGGGGTTACTGCCTCCCCAACCTGAAGTGTGTATCAGTAAAGGAGGGGGAGACAATCCTACGAGACATCCACGAAGGAGTTTGCGGTAACCACTCTGCATCAAGATCCCTATCTTTCAAAGCGCTACGAACGGGATACTTCTGGTCAAACATGGGAAAGATGGCAAATCAAATGTCAGCGAAATGCCACAAATGCCACCAGCACGCTAACAAAATTCATTCCCCATCTATCGCTCTCTCGATCTTAATGTCTCCATGGCCGTTCGCGGAATGGGGTTTGGATTTGATCGGGAAGCTCCCAACAGCTCCCGGACAGTATAAATACGCCATAGTGGTTGTAGACTACTGCACCAAGTGGGTTGAAGCAGAACTGCTAAGTCGGATAACCACCGAGAATGTAAAGAACTTCCTCATGAAGAATATCTATTGTAAGTTCGGTATCCCGGAAACTATCGTGACGGACAACGGTACACAATTCAACAACCCAAAGCTTATAGAGTTCGCCGAGGGCATGGGAACACGAATGTTGTTCGCATCGGTGGCTTACCCAAAGACCAACGGCCAAGTAGAGGCAGTCAACAAGATCATCAAGAAGCTGTTGAAGAAAAAGTTGGGCGATGCCAAAGGGTCATGGGCACAGAAGCTCCCGGAAACACTGTGGGCCATCCGAACGACAGCGACGGAGTATACGGGAGAAACGCCCTTCAGTCTTGCCTTTGGCACGGAGGCTGTCATTCCAATTGAACTCACAGTGCCATCAGGAAGAGTCGAAGGCTACAATAAAGACACCAATACAGAAGGCCTCCAGCTGAACTCGGATCTCATCGAGGAGAAGAGAGACAAGGCCGACCTGCATAACCAAGTATACAAACAGCGAATGGCCTGGCACTATGACAGTAAGGTCAGGCCCCGATCCTTGGGCCTAAGAGACTAGGTGATGAAGCGGGTGATGACCCAACCAACGGCCCTTGATCCAACATGGGAAGGACCGTACGAGATAGTGGAGGAAGTTGGGCCAGCAACATTTTATCTAAGGGACCGTGATGGAATAATCACTGGTGACCCGTGGAACACTGAGCACCTGAGGTTTTACCCAGTATAGCCGGAAACATTGGCCAAGGGAATTGTAATTCAGGCCCACCGGGTTAGTTAGACAACCAGGGCGGATGCCTTCATTTTCTTTTGTACAACAACTAATACAGAAATGAAGAAGCTAATTTCAGCAAGTTAAAATTCTCGATGAAATTTGTACCACAGGGAGTAAAATCAGACTCATCAACGGGAAACAAATAAGGCAGGCACCCATCGAGAGACATTCAAAAAAAAAAAGTGAAAAGACCCCTGGCAACAAGTAAATTTTATATATTAACCGGATCACTGGGCAAAATTTACATCATCGGGAGTAGGCCCAAGGCCAGTTCAAAAATGAGATCCAAAAATCCTATGATGTAAATGATCAAGCCCTAAGCCTGGTCCTTCTCGGCCGGAACGCTGAACTCGTCTTCCTCACTGTCGGATGCCTCGTCATCTCCGACAGTCTCTACGTTGGCCCCGGGAGAACCATCGGCGAAGGCAGCCTGGGAATCCTGAGCTTTAGCTTTTGCCTTCACCACGAGTAAATCAGCCATCATCCGGGGTTTGTCAAGGTACCCATGCTCACTCCCCTATGTGAACTTCTCGGTGATAGCATCATCCCGGGCAGCTTTCAAAAGATCCTTAAGCTCTTGGGATTCCTTATACTCTGCAACAGCCTGGTCACAGAGCGAAGGAACGAGACGCTCTGTCTTCGTGAGCTCGGATTCTCTCTCTCAGAGCTTACTCTCCAACGCAGCAGCTCCTGCTCGAAGCTTCTCGATCACCAGGCGCAGAGATTTGACCTCTACTTCAAGCTCCGGGACCCTTTCGGCTTTACCCTCCAAAGACCAAGGCATTCTTTTCAGCCAGGGCATTCTTTTCCTTCTCCAAAGACCTTTTCTTGGTCTGCAGATAGATCACGTGACCGTTCAGCTTGGCCACCTGCTCCTTGAGCTCAGGAGTGTCCTCGCTGGCATCAATAGAGTGCACCGCGAAGAGAGCCTGACAAAAAAAAAAAAAAAGAAAGATGTTAAGCATGAGCGTCAACGAGAGAAACAAAAATAAGAAGCCGAGCGCTAACCTTCATGAGATGCTCCCGGGCAATCTGACGAGATTCCACGGGAGACCCTTCTTTAAACCTCACTCGGTCGAGGTCAATTCCCTTCAGGTCCCGTATCATTGCGCGCATAAATTTCTCGTCGGCGCACCCGTACTCATCCAGGACATGCCTGATCGGGGTCCTCGTGATGGTAGGAACGGGAGGAGCAAGCAATGACAATGAGGGAGTTAAACCCCCAGACGAAGCCTTATGTCTCTTCAGGTTCGGGGCAAGATCCCCCAAGACATCCTTCCCGGTGTAGGTCACCTGGGACTCCAGAGCAGACTGACCCTTGTTCTTCGAGTGGTGGTGGTGGTGTTTCTTCTTCTCACCAAGATTCACAACTACCTGGGTTCCAACGGGAGGAGGAGGTCGTGGCGGCGGTTCCGTTGTCCCGTAGGCAGAGTCCGCAACCTCCAGTAATTTCGGTGTCTCCAAAACACGCACGGACTGCGTCTCCAGGTCCACCGCCGTTCGGGAGGCAGCCTGATAAGAGCGCAAAGTGCTATGTTTATAATGTGTTTCCTGCCCAATTTAGCTATGTTATTTCTTGTAATAATGCCATTTCTAACATGTCTTGTAACTGTGAAGGCAAAAGAGCAGAAAAACAGAAAAGGAAGCTAAAACCGGCAATTTAAGAGAAATCCTAATCAAAGGAAGATTCCTGGTGCAGCAGGGAGTCTCATTGAGTCGTAAAATCTGAGGATAAGTCGTTTAGGAAACTTTCCTGTTTTGAAAAGGGAAACTTACCTATTTCAGTTTAGGAAACTTTCTTATTTTGATTTAGGAAACTTACTATTTCTGAATCTTTCTTATTCTGACTTTCCTAAAATATTTAGGAAACTTTCTTTTCTAATGAGACAGGGAAACCATTTGAAGTCAGAAACCTTATCCAACTTGGAATACGAATCTGTGAATGTGTATAAAAGGGGAGGACGAATTCTGCAATAATTAAGGGATTCTTCCCTTAATTTCGTCATTTAAATTCTGTCCATCCTACCTTATTTATCTGACTTTATTTCCCTTGCAGGAACCCTAATTATGCACCAGGAAAGGAAGGAAAATCATAGATTTTCGTCAGAGGCCTGATTGATAGCAAAAGAAGGAAAGCTCTTAATCGCTGGGATTTCTTTTAGAGAACAAGGAGTGTACCTAGTCCGAATTCAAGCCTCATGCAATGAATTACTGCACAAGACATTCCAGAGAATTCTGGGAAGGTCTAAATCAGGATTTAAAGCAATAATTCATCACCGTTGGAACATAAATTAATCAAGGGCTAGGAGGACAGCTAGGGTTTCGGCCAGACTACTATATAAAGGAGCAAAGGAGAACGTTTTCAGGATCACTTCTCACGCACAAACTCCTGCCCTAACTTCGCAATAGCCTTCTCTCTTCAGTATTTTCGTTCCAAGACAGCAGAGCCTCCATCCATTGAAGCTTGCTCTACGTTGGTGTTCTTCAGAAAGTCACTTCGGAGAATAAAAAGTGTAACAATGCCTCAATTGATTTCTCTCTGTTCTGTAGTATATTATTTTGTTAGATTTTTAGAACTCCTGTGTTTTGGATTGAGATTACTGTTGAGAATATGGTTATATCAATTATCAGATTTATAAAGTTGCGTTTTTGAATTGTTTATGAGATTTACTTGACTTATTTTCGTGCCATTCTTGATGTTGAAAACTTGTGATCTGGTTTAAGAATTACTAACTTATGCAGGGTTGGTAGTGCCATTAATATGTGTTAAACCGCTAAGACAAACATAGATTGATAAAGTGGCAAAAGCTTAGATTCATGGGAATGGGTCAGGTTTTGATTATGAGTTGCATGTGAACTGTTTAAGCGCTAAGATAAACTTGTTTACATGTTCGAATTCTTCTGTGAACTTAATGATTCATGTTATATGTTGTATGGTTGCGCTAAGTATTAACATGACATATTGCATGGAATTTTCTGTGTTAAACCGCTAAGGCAAACATAGGATACTTAACCAGATTACTATAGGTTGCATGACCACTACGGTGTGTAATTCTGAATTCGTTTCATCATTCTTGATTGACATGATTTTAGGTTGTGTAGATTGAGACAATTTAATCACATGATTTTATATGTTTGTGTGTGTTTGAAGTTGATCACTTGTATACATTTTACTTTTATTTTCTGTCTAGTAGGAATGTAGAACAAACCTTCCAAACCCCCCCCCCCCCCTTTATCTTTTGTACCATGTGTATATTTGTAATTGAATACTTGTAAATACTTATAGTTACTGATTCTTTAGTGTAACCGTGACTGCAAGAGCGCCCTTTAGTTCCCCGGATTGATCGAACCCTATTTGCCAATACTACATTCTGATAAAAAAGGGTTTTTAAATTACGCGCCCGGTAACGAGCACGTCACAGCCTCCCCCTTTGACAGGTCATGCACGGCGATGAAGTTGTCTTGAGGAGCGCTGGCGAGTTCTCCGGGACGTAATCTGCGTAGTGGGAGGTCCGAAGGAATGTCCCAGTCCTCTCTGAAACGTTTGATCTCCTCGGGCGTGAAGCTACATTCCGGTTCATCGCAGACCCTACCATCCTCCAATCGGTGTAAGGTCCGGGTGATGGGTATTGCCTCAAAAACCATCTCCTCGCCGCTGTCTCAAGCAGGCACATCTCTGTGCTCAGGGCCCGACCGGGAAGACTCCACTCGAGAAGTAACCTGAGCGGGAACATTGCGTGAAGGCCGTTGCAAATATCCTTCCATCTTCTCGTCGTCATCAACGAGAGACCGCTGAGAAGAGCCGGAACCACTCGCCCCAGTTGCCATGTGATCCATTTACCCTAAAACAAAAACCTAAAACCTCAGTTTCTTACCTAGACACGTCGCCATCAACGAGAAGGCGCAAAACTCGTACGCGACCCTAACCCACACGAACGCGGAACCAAGACACCAGAAAAATCCCTAGGTTTGAACTAGAACAAACAACCCACAATCTTCCCACAATCTAAACCAGTATTGTGAAATATGAAAAGCAAGGAGAGGCAGTACTCACCAGATAGTGAAGGCCGGAGTCTTGCCGGAGCAGGGATCGCAGCGCACCTCGCAAATTGCAGAAAACCGGCGATAAAACAAAGAAAAGCTTCTCTCTCCCTGCAGATTTCAAAAACCACTTCGAAACAGAAAGCACGAAGGGAAGAGAAGAAGAAAGCGCAGAAAAGCAAATGCGCGCAGTGAAGAAAACGAAAGAGAAGACAGGGAACAGAAGAGGAATGAAACCGAGAAACAGAAGAAGAGACTGAAGGAGACTGGGGGGGGGACTAGGGACGTACTTAATTAACGTAAACGGGGGGAGTTCGCCCTCCGGTTCCCCCCCCCCCCCCCCCGCCCCCCCACCGCATTAAACAAACATTTACGGCAAACGAGGTAATCCGAACCATTGAGCTGTACCGTATGATCGCGCCACGCGTCCCACTAAGCGGTAGCTTCTCGAGTAAGAGAAGAATGAAGCGACGCGCATTAAATGCACGTCCCTTCGTTCCCCAGCACAGTGACACATGTCGAGCATGCATTTAGTGTTCTGACAGACCACAACCAACCCTAAAATCCAATACACAGGATCCCGTATTAAACTCTCCGGGACCGGTAGACCTTTGTAAACCGGGCTGTAAATAAGATATAATGATCCCGTATTATTGTCATCGGGAAGACGCATGCAACAATCATATTTCATTCCTGGGTCGCGTAAGTTACCACCGAGAGTAAAACCGCAGAGATCCTTATCATGATTCCCGGATAAGTACTAACGGGGAGGCATACAACTGTTGATATTCTTATACCCGAGCAAGAACAAACGGGAGGCATGCGCACGAACTGGTCATGCATACCACCCCGGAAACATATCACCAGGAAGCATGGACAACAACAACAGACCATGAGAACCGTAAGTCCCTTGTACAGCTCCCGGAGACATGGAGTTGGGCAGTTCATATCATTCCCTTCATACGGAGAACAGTGGCTTGATAACCCACGCGGGGATAATACCCTGCGCTCGAGCAAGAACACACTGGAAAGGTTCGCTACCTTCTATTTCAGCAGCAACCCGTCCAAACATGTCCTGAGCACGAACTTGGGGGGGACTAGGAACGAGTACTCGTTCAGAATGTGGCATCACGGTCCATTTCTTCCAGTCCCCACTCAAGACGTGTCTTGAACGGGAACTTGGGGGGACTTGTAATCGATAGTCGGTAAATACCCTCCTTGGCCCGCGATGCCGTAAGGCCCAGCATGAGGTAGATCGAACAAGCCTCATCCTGGGGGCCACATCAGTCTGGGCCGGGAGGAAAGCATTTCGCAGAAGGCCCAGATGCAAATCTCAACAATATATTTGTCCCACATCGAGCAACAGGGAATATATAAGTCAACACGGAGTTATAAATACAATGCTGAAGTCAACCCAAATGGTAAGAAAAACCTCCTAGCATTAAATACTATACCTACCAACAGAACTGACTTAGTCATCGGAGGGAGAAAGACCGGAAAGTCCCGGTCAATCTCCTCTTGCAGGTTTCTGATCTACGGCAAATGGAAGAGAAGAGATTCCATCCAAGCTTCTACATAGCCTACGGGTTCTTGCAGAAACAATGCGCTTGACAGATGTTCTGGAACTATCTCCAATGAAATGCAATACCTAGCACCCACTCGTACACCAGACATAAGCTTTGGTAATCTTTGAAGGTTCGGGCAATTATTCAAAACAAGAAGTTCAAGCCTGTGAAGTTGACTGAGGCTCTCCGGAAGGGTAACAGATTGGTTACCAGATAGATATAGTTTCTTTAAAGAGGATGGACAGCCGATATTATCAGGGATAGCTCCTTCCAAAAGATTGCAGTACGACAAATCCAGTTTTGTTAAAGAATGTAAACCAGCAAAGGAAGGCAGCAACTTAGATATCGGTGGTCTTTTACATCTACAAAAGACTAATTCTTTGAGATTTCGAAGACCCATGCATGCAGGCAGTTCTCTCAAGGCAGTTCCATTCACATTAAGTTGTACCAGACTCTCTAAATGGCCCAAGTCTGCCGGTAATTTCTCAAGCTTCGAGCAATCTGAAAGATCAAAAACTTTTAGCGATTTTAAGCCAGATACCCTGCTTGGAAGAAGCCTAAGGTTTTCGCAACGCATCAAGTTTATCTGAACAAGTCTTTCAAGGAATCCAACGGATGAATCAACCTCGTACAGCTGTATACAACCTTCAAGATTCAAGTATTCAAGATCTGGACTACCACTGAAGTCAGGGGTCTTCAGAAGATTCAAAGAGTGACTGAGGTCGATTCGTTTCAAACTGTATAGAGGCTGTAAATACATATATAGCAAAATTAGCTTCCATTATTCAATAAATACATATAAAACTTAAATACGTTGTGACATGGTACCTTTTCACCCTCCCACAGATATTCAATATGGCTATGGCGCATTTCAAGTACTTGTAAGTACTCTAGGCTGGTAACTGACGCCAAAGATTGTAGAGGACATTTCCACCAGATTAGACTCCGTAACTCACTTGAAAGATACTCGAGGCAGTCCGAGAGGTGCACACAAACACCATCAAGTATCAGTATTCTCAAATTTGTCATCTTTGAAAAGGATTTTCCGGGAAAGTGTAATTCTGTGTCTGCATCTTTATTCACACGTAGTACTATGGCTTCCGCTGCATCTGTTCCCTAATAAACATAAATAAAGAATAGTCAGCTCGGACCTTGTTATAAAATGCAATAGCAACTGAAGTCATTGTTGCAGTAAGTTTCTCACTCTATTTTTTCTCAGGACGTGAATAACATCCTTTTTAAGGCTCAACCTACTGCGCTTGCCTGGCTCCTTAGGAGATTCTCGGCGAACAATTTCTAGGCCCATTTCTTGCAGCAAATCATGCATTTCTAGTTGTTCTACACTGCCAGCATCTGAAATAGTTAAGAGAGATCTCTCCACAAGTACATCAATCCCAATAGTTGCATGAAAGCCACAACTCTTGAGTACTTCTATTACTGCATTTTTCTCATATCCTTTGTATAAACATGCAATATCTAGAAAGATATTCTTCTCATCGTCATCTAGACCATCATAACTTATTTTAAGTGTCTCGAAAATTTCTGCATTACGAACTTCTCTCAATTTTGCCAACGTACTTTCCCATGCACTAGGACCTCTTCCATGCAAAAGAGATCCCAAGACTTTAAGAGCTAGAGGGAGACCTTTAGCATAATTCACAACTTGATTAGACAAATCACGGTAACTTTGTTCAGGGTAATCTTTCTTAAAGGCGTTCTGGCAAAAAAGCTGAAGAGCTTCAATAGTATTTAGTCCTTGGACCTCATATCTTCTCAGCACTCCATGTTTAACTAACAGGTGAGCATCTCTAGTTGTAATGATAATTATGCTTCCAAAACCAAACCAGTCTTCCTTTCCAGCCAAGTACTCCAAATGGTCCGAATGATTAACATCATCACGAACGAGAAGAACCCTTTTGTGACGTAGAAATCTCTTTATCATTGTGGCTCCTTCATGAACATCCCGTACGTTAGTCCTAGAAATAAGTTCCTTTTGTAACTGAACCAGACCCCTTCTTTCTTCATTGCTTCTAACATTAGAAATAAAGCCCCTGAACTCAAACTGATTAGAGATTTGATCAAAAAGTACTTTGGCAATCGTTGTCTTACCAATTCCACCCATTCCCCATACCCCTATAAAGTGAATATCATTCATCCCTACACCTAAAAGCGATTTAACTGCTTCTACTCTTGAATCAATCCCAACTAGGTTCTCCATTGAACTAAACAATGTTGGGCGTGATTGCATCCTTACTGCAGCAACAATGTTCTTGATGAGCTCCGATTCATACCTGGAATAGATGAGAAACAATATTGACCAGTTTCTTCATGCTGCAGTGACACTCACATACATAGAAGAGGCAGAAATTAAAGAAAATAAATTGAATGCATACCTGTAGTCCTTTGAATTCCACCCAGAGAAGTTTGACACTTTTGTTAGAGCAGCTCTCCACTTTTGCACCTTCTCTGTGTCGTCACTAGGTCTCTTTTCATGTTTGGTGAAGGCTTCTGCAAAATTTCCAGTTTGTCGTCTCACTTCACAGGGATCGACATTATAGAATATTGGATAAATTGTTTTCCTAGCTTCCATGCACTCAAGAATCTTCAAAAGTTCATCCAAGCACCATGCTGAAGATGCATAATTTAGTGAGAGTACGACGAGTGCAATATTTGATTCTTCAATTGCAGCGAAAAGTTCCGTAGAAATGGATTTCCCTTTTTGGAGCTCACGGTCATCCATGAAAGTTTTTATTCCCTGATCTTCCAGTGAATTGTATAAGTAGTTTGTATAACCGTTCCGGGTGTCTATACCTGTCACATCCCGACCCTTATATTTTTACTTTATTTACTAGCGTGATTATAATAAGAATTTTACCGTCTCCGTCATTGAGTAAATAGTTTAATTGGTCCCTAGAGGGGTTTCGGGGACGATTATGTGCGGAGGATTATTAGTATGAAGAAAATACGACGACGGTAAAAATAGTAAATTTTAGCTAGTAAAAGGTAATTTTTATTCGGGTATTATTTTTCGGGGTGTTGAATTTTGGATTAAAAGGAGAGTTGGGTCGGCTGGGCCGAGCCCAACCCATTTCTTCTTCCTTTCTCTCTCTCTCCCTCCCGATTTTTCTTCTCTTCCCACCCGAGTTTTTTCTCTCTACACCCAGCAGACTTCCGGCCGTCCTCCCGCCGCCGTCCGACCTCCGTTCGCCGCCGGACCGGTCCCGTTCGGTCGGTCTCCCTCCCAGCTTCCATTCTAGACCGGTGAGAGGAGCCCTAGCGCCGCCGTGAGTGAGCGGTGCCGCCCGAAAGCTTCGA
>NC_020491.1:12254818-12261962 GCF_000184155.1 Fragaria vesca subsp. vesca
CTATATGAGTGTTTAATTCATATAGGGGGTATGGGCACATATTTATACACCCGTCTGTCCACCTTGATGGCGTAGTGTAGCACCGCATTAAGGCGTGACGTGAGCGTTGGACGCGAGCGTAGTAGCCCTATATAGACCCATGAATTTATATAGGGAGTATGGACGAGTGTAAATACATACATATATTATAGAATCTGAGAGGCTCGATATTTTATGGGATAAAGGTTTTATTGCTTGCGGCATGCATTCGATTTTTCCTTAGAAATTAATTTGGGGAAACATAAATATTTTAATTATTAATTTATTTTTGTCCACTCACTCTAACGTTATTAAATGTTTTCCCCTGGGCCCTTCGTTTTAAATTGCCCAGTCTGCAGAGTTCGGGTTGGATCTAATAGGAGACGAGGCATAGTCACCCGCTTTTCGGCCAGTTTTCGTCAGTAGGTTACCTGTTCAACCTACTTGTGTTTTCTTGCTTCCGCTTGTGTTTAGTAGCTCTGAATACTTTAGAATTTTGTATATTATGTGATATTCAGAAGCGTTAAATTAAGAGTGTAATATGAAATTTTCGAGTTAGGGTTGTCCATCTACAAGGGAGATTTTCTTAATCTTTTCAGTAAATTTTCCTTGGAGGTGGTCCCCGCACGACTTACTCTGGGTTTCAGGGTGAAACTCGGGGTGGGTCGTGTCAATATTGGTATTGTGTAATTCCCTATATAAATGGTTCATATCAATGAATAAGATGATGATTCTCTTGCTATCTCTTTGTCTATACACTTTATACTTCATCACGTTATCATGCACCTTGTTCTAACACTAGAACTAATAGCCCACCATTTTTTTCCAAACCCTAAAACCAAAACCGGAGGTTTTTATGTGTGCCTTGGCCTTATGCCAATAAGATATGTAGTTAGACTAGATCTATGTATTCATATCGTTACCATATTGGTATTGTGTAATTCCCTATATAAAGGGCTCATATCAATGAATAAGATGATGATTCTCTTGCTATCTCTTTGTCTATACACTTTATACTTCATCACGTTATCATGCACTTTGTTCTAATCCTAGAACTAATAGCCCACCATTTTTTTTTCCAAACCCTAAAAACCAAAACCGGAGGTTCTCGGCCCTGCCTTGGCCGCCGCCGCCGTTGTCGCTTCCCGGCCGTCCACTCCGCTGCTTTCTTTTCATCTGATCAAGCATCCAAATGTTTACGGTATGTTTATTTTACAACCCTAAAACTCTTCCAAGTTCAATAACCTCAGGGGAGATAAAGTGCTTTCTCTCCTTCTTCTACTCCATTCTATGTTTGGGTCGGCGTATTTGCAGGTACCAAAAATCCTGGAATTTTATTCGCGGAGTGTGTTTGATCACTCTTGTTTCATTGTCCGGGTTCTGTATGATCAACCCCGACCTATCACCAGATTGTGTTTGATCAATCCGAGGTCTTTTTCCGAATTATGTTTGATCAATTCGCGGCTTTTCCAGATTGTGTGTGATCAATCCGAAGGACAAACCATTAAAAGCATTGTTTGTGACCTCTATTGAGTCTCATAATAGCTTGGTTTTGTATGCAAGAGCAATGTAACATTCTGCTCCTTTGAGTTTTGACATACTCGATGCCTAAGGCGAATCTTCGCTTGGTATCTGTGGAACCTTTCATTGGAAATGATTAAACCACATGTTTTGACCCCCAGGCTAACAAGCGTAGATGCCGAGATTTCACATCTCATGCGCTCAAAGTCATTAAAGCGCCACATCGACAAAAGCCTTCAATGACAATCTGTGCAAAAAGTAATGACTAAAAAGTACTATGGAATGCACTCATGGAGCGTTTCTCGAAACGTTCATATAACTCTACTTGTTGAGTTATTAGTCAAGTGGATTGCTTACCACCTTAATTGACTACATATTGTCGATGATCTTTTGTGGCATCATGATTCATAATCTTTAGCGGATTCGATAATCATCAAGTTCTCTAGGTCCTCCAAGTTGGTTTGGAATTACCAACGAGACTTGATTTTGATCATACAAACGGGAATTGTATACACGCTAATGTGATAACTTATTTCAGATTATCCCCTGATGTAGGGATAACAATATGGGTCATGGCAACGGCAGAAAACGTCGTGCCGATATCTAGAAAAGAGAGGGAGGTGTCGCCGGCTCTAATAGCGACATTCCCGGTCTAGACACCATTTTGTCAAAACTACTCACGTCAGCTCATGACAATGCAACCGTTGTGGATCTTCGGATCATTGGTTCAAGATTGTCAAGCTCCTTCAAATTGTGAATGCATACAAAAAGGTACGGAAAATCAATATGAGGACAAGAACGTCATCCTCATGATCGCGGATTTCAAAGATTCGGATCCTGCTCTAGCTACCCATGACTTTGACGTCATTGGGTAGACATTGATTTTCGTTCCAAGCTATATGTACTAAGGCGTTGTATCGACGTCCTTCGTCTATTTGAGACCTCGATGTACTCACATTAGCAATAATGAATGCCTTGAGAATTTTTTCGAAGTTATGAAATTATTCTCCTCTTATGGTTCATATTGATTTACAAACAAGATGTACATTTTTACATCGTCCTTAAAAGCATGGCATATTTACAATCTACATGGTTAGATTGTGCCGTTTTGATCTCTTCCAAGTGAAGATGACGCACGGCCTTGCATCCTCAAGAAGGATTGTTAACGTGTTTCCGGTTAAGTCTTCTACCCTTTAGCGGATTTTCCATCATCAATTGTTCAACTAGGCTCATCCAAGTTCAGTGTGATGTCTTAGAATTGTTCGAAATTAAGGAGATAGTGGTTTCAAGTGTGCCTCGCACTACCGACCCTCCACGGACATGTCTGGTCATACTGACTTGGAGTTACCGAAAGCTTTTGATTTTGGATCCCCCTACGCTATTAAACCAATTGCCGTCTTGCAAAAGACGTTAAAGACTTATCAAAACCGGAAAATTATCATCATGATCGAATCCTCTAGGTCTTCTGAGTTAGTTTATGTCCATGTCAAAGAACTTTTGCTAACTAGTCATGGAGTTTACGACCTTGGAATGACTTAAAGGACTTGATTTTGATCATACACATGTCACTTTTGGCTAAGGCAAAAGCCTACACATCACCTGCAAGCTTCACAGCTTTGCACATGCCAATTCTGCGAAAAACAGCAATCTGTCCCTTCTGGACAGTCAACTTCGTTTGAGCTTTGTGAACAGCTCCTGACGAACCAGACAGTGAACTTTATATCATTAGAAAGCTCTACGAGTCTAGTTTTCAGAAATTTTTGCGGTTCGTCCATATCTATTTTAACGAAGAAGTTATGGCTGTTTTAGTGCGCAAAGGTCATTCTACGCGGAAATTTTTATGCACTTTCGGGATTGCAGCTTTTCGTAGCTTCTTTCAATCATTCTAAATGGTTCAAGTGGAACTATTAACTCGCCTATCTACTCCTTCTTGTAGATATGTCTCATCGAGATATTGAGTGCTTCGCAGATAGTGGAACTATCCACAACATTCTAAGGAACCGACAACTATCTTTGAATTTTATGCCTTTGTAAATCTTCTGTGACTACAATAGTTGAATCATACTGGTCATTCAGAGACGCGGTTTAACTTGAATCTTGATGCCTCATGGCACCATGATCAATGTCACAGATACCCTCTATACATTGAGTGGCAATCGAACCATATTGAGCTTTAAAGACATTCCTGCTAATAGTTTTCATTTGAAAACACATTGTGAGAATGAACAAGAATTCTTTTGTGTATACCTTCTCATGAATGCAGACTGAAGCGCATCTTGGAGAAATTCAAGAGTCAATCTAGTGGACTGTATGTCACTACGATTCGAATATTGAATCCCATGTTGTCGCCAAACATGATATTTGGGACACCGACTCATATAGGCTTTGGTTTGACCAAATTGGTCAACCTGGAAGAGATATAATGGTCCAAATTTTGAGAAATTCTCATGGACATCCATTCTTTCACTCAAAACGAAGACATTCGAGATCTAGCATCATCATGAAGCATGGTGGTGACCCGGGGGACATTGACGTCACCTGAACACGACTCCAACTTCCTGGAGGTTGTCCGGTCAATTCCTCAAGCAATTGAGGTGCATCGGCCTTCCCTCGATGTCGCATTGGCCCCCTGCAATGCTCATTGCTCGTTTTGAAAGCCTATTCTTTAGCTAAATTAGGAGTGAGACCCTCCTACGCTAAATGACACAAAAGTGAACATTCCATTCTTACATCAAACTATGTAGATAGATACAACCAACTTGCGGACACCTTTTTATGCTTTATGGTGTTAGTTGAAGTGTTAACACACTGGTCACGTGTTACACTATTATCTACTGCTTATGCTGCTTATGCTTCTACGGGCTCACTACCCATTCTTTAAAAAAATTTATTGGGATGTAAGTTGAAGTGTGCTGTACCCCATGTTCACACGCAATACGGTCTCACCGAGGCTACGATCAAGCAACTTTAGTTTGTTGCTCGAACATTATTGATGCGCACCAATCTTTCTATTGCATCTTGGGGCTATGCAATATTTGCATGCAGCTTTACTATTCATCTACGACCCACCATCATTGAATATTTTTGTACTACAGCTCGTGACTGTGTACCAGGATTGCAATCCTTGAGCTCAAACAAGATTGAAACGGATCTCCAATCCTTGAGCTCAGCTAGATGTTTATTCTAGGTGCCAAATCGCACTGCCACTGCACACAATGATAGGTCATTTGAGATGAATAAGTATTTAGGTTGGATGTGAACCTCCACCTATAATTCGCATATGTAGAAACCTTGTCAGGCGGATTGTCACTTTGATTGTCACTTTGATGAGACATTATTTCGTCGGCTAAAGTCTGGACTATAGCCGACGAAATAATGTCGTCGGTTAAAGTCTGGACTATAGCCGACGACTTATACGTGTGTCGTCGGCTAAAGTCACCACAGACGAGCTTTTCCCGACGAAATCTTAGCCGACGAAAGGTCGTCGGCTAAGATCTTAGCCGACGAATTAAGCTGACAGGCCGACGAAAAATTTTCGTCGGCTAAAGTGCTTGTCCTGGTAGTGGAAATACATATGAACGAACCGTAAACGGTTTTGGAAACTGGATTCATTTAGCTTTCCAACCGTATATTACACATGTTCTGGTTCGTCAGGAGCTATTCACAAAGTCCCGTCGAAGTTGACTGTTTTGCCAAAATCAGATTCTCGGACAGATTCGTCCTACTTTACGAAAACGGCCATAACTCACTCAATATGATACGTATGTTCAAATGGTTGGTGTCCCTAGAAAGTAGACACATAGACCTTTCCAATGGTACCAATTTCACCATTCTCCAGTGAGTGAAATTTCATGTAGGTCCCGTGGAAGTTGACCTATGAAACTTGGCAGATTCTGATTTCGCTATTGATGTGTCTTTCTTATGTAGGGATAGAATAAGCCTCAACCTTTCATACCGTTAAGTATTGAAAAAGGAGTTACTGTCATTACATTGGCGTTGCGTGGGCGCATAGCTAC
Source organism: Fragaria vesca subsp. vesca (assembly GCF_000184155.1). Classification (NCBI taxonomy): domain Eukaryota; kingdom Viridiplantae; phylum Streptophyta; class Magnoliopsida; order Rosales; family Rosaceae; genus Fragaria; species Fragaria vesca. The sequence goes on from NC_020491.1 coordinate 12,260,374, forward strand.
ACTTAGCTTTACAACTTTTCATAGCAAATGAGATGTCAAGTCTTTCGTATTGTGTTGAGTATATTGATGCGTCTTATTGTACTTAGATGGGAACTCCATTTCTTAACACATATTTGTCATCTTGCTTTAGACAAAACAACGGATCTCTCATTAGAGCAAAGACCTTGACTAATCATAGGAGTATACGTAGGCCTCACTAGTTATTGAGTGCCTAAGCCGATTGATGGAAAATCATCATCAATACAGTCATCGAGTGTCTTATCGAGACCGTGTCTTCCCAAGATCTTTTTCTTCGGATGTTGATACATATTGGCATCTCTTGATCCATCAAGAGTCCATGTAAATCAGGAATGAACACTCAAAGGCATAATTCACCATATCCCTTCCAAATCAAGTATAGTCCATGTGCGTTTCAATACATTTAGCAAACGCATGCTCCTGTGGTCTGGTGCCACTTGACTTGGATGAATGAAGTCCGTTTAAGATCTTCATGTATATCTCTGATCCCGTAGAGATGTTATTATGACCACATTCATAGGCTGCATGTTCAGTTATTCGGAAACTACCAAACTGACAAAGTAGTGGAGTTCAATGACATCCATTACGAGAGCATATCTCATCGTAGTCGATCTCAGTGCGTGTTAGTGAGAAACCTTGTGCCATAAAGTGAGTCTAAGCTCTTGTTCTCACTACGCTATCTAACAAAGACATAGTTGATAGGGTTTAGCTTGCGGTGTCGGCATCACCTGCCCAAGGACCTATCTCTTTGTTAATGCTGGATCGCATCTTTCCATTAGGCCAATCAACTAAGTTGATATCCATCAACGAAGGGTGGTTCGATAGTAGACTCATTATCTCACGTCCTCATGTACACTAGTGTAATACTTGTAGAGATCTCTATATGGATTGGATTTGACATTGAGACGTCCCCCAACGATAATCACAATTCAGACTTCATGAGACGGATTTGAGTATCACTGATCAATGGATCAGGTTGTGCCAAGCTCGCTTTCTTCCTAGTGCAAGAAAGTATCGAACCTAAGGGCTTCCCTCCTTTTAGCAAGCCACACGGCCTTGTGACACCAATTTTGCCACTATATGGCGTCACTATATCACCAATATCACCATCCATGGTGATGGCGTCAAGACCAACACCTTTCGGTCGCGCCATGTCCTCTTGATGGGACATCAATCCTTGCAGACATATTTGTAGGATGTGATCTCGTCACTTTAACACTTTAAGCATTTGGGATCAAGATGAGACTTAGTGGGTACAAACCACGACAATTCACGTCGTTCCACTTGAACACTTGTGTTCTTATCTCCCCCTAACGGCGGGAATATTGTCTCATCAAAGTGACAATCCGCAATATTGTGACAATCCACATTATTTCGTCGGCTAAAGTCTGGACTAAGCCGACGACATTTTTGTCGTCGGTTATCTGCCAAACTTTAGCCGACGAATATTTTAAAATATTCGTCGGCTAAAGTTTGTAATAAAAAATAAAAAGATCTATGGCCGACGAAATATAGTATATTTCGTCGGCTTTATAGGTATTTAGCCGACGAATTCGAGCATATTTCGTCGG
>NC_020491.1:12267612-12294369 GCF_000184155.1 Fragaria vesca subsp. vesca
TCAGCACCATCGGCATATCAGCGCGCGGCACAAGGGGGGAGTGTTCTAGGATATTCTGTATCTTTCTAGATATTCTTTATGTGTGCCTTGGCCTTATGCCAATAGGATATGTAATTAGACTAGATCTATGTATTCATATCTTTACCATATTGGTATTGTGTAATTCCCTATATAAAGGGCTCATATCAATGAATAAGATGATGATTCTCTTGCTATCTCTTACTATCTCTTTGTCTATACACTTTATACTTCATTACTGCCAGAATTCAGAAGCTTCTTTCTTTTGGGTACCACTATTTTTCGAACTTTCATTTTCACTCCCAACTGGCACCAATTTCTCACATTTCTCTTCCCCATTCTTAATCTTTAGTTATCCACGCCCTACAGATCAAGGACCAACAGAATTACGGACGCTTATTGAGTTATTAGTTAGTTGGTTCATAGAGGGATAAGACTGATACACACACATCACATATTTTCCTAGTCCTAGAATGGGGTGAAGTTTTTGCTATGATGATATTCTGCTTCGGTATCATAATTTTTTCGGTTTTTGATAACACCTTCACCATTTAGATTAAGATGTATGTATGGCAAGTCCACCTGCAACAAATTGGGACGCCTCCTTACAAACCTCAACGACGACATTGGTCACTACCCATTACATACACAATAGTTGCTGATATTATGGTGATATATTAGCTCAATCATGAGTCTCTCATTTGCCACCAAAAATTATATTAGCTCACGCGAGTACTATATACCCACCTTAACCATAATCTATGCTTGACCTTAACCAAGTGACAATGAAATTCCATATTCTCTTACAAACTTGAATGTTTCTAGTCTTAACGTTAATTAGACAGAAGCAAAAAAATCTTCTCCAAAACTCGTTGAAGTCATCAAAAGGAAGCCTCCCAAAATATTATTGTGAAAACATATACCCTACAAGGAAAGTAATTAAGGCATGTGTGAGGAGCAATTGTGGGTTTCTATTATATATGAATCCTAACAGGATTTTTTATACAAATTGTATCCCGGTATTTATATCCCAGTATGTGTAACGTTTCCTCTGTAACTCATTAACATACATCATAAGCATGCAACAAACAGAATCAAGTAGATCATTCGATCTTAGTACCACACCTTCAATCACGGTATTATTAATCTTTCATTGATCATTTGTGTGACCTTGCCGACTTACTTGACCTTGTCATTGACAAAATCCTTCAATTCCTTTCGGCCAAAGCCGGCGTCCACGTTAGTTTTTTTTCTTTTTCTTCAAGCAATGGCAAGGTCTATTGTCTTCCCTCCCTGCACTGAATTTCGACGAGGATGATGATTTTGGACACGGCCACCTTGATCACTATTACGACTACCTTCTCCGGCACAAAAAGTTCATCAAATTCTTGAATGGTTAAACAAATGATTAATTTCAGTTTACACCCCTAGTGTTTAGCAATGTTCTAAAAAACGCCGTCCAGGGCTGCCTAGGCGCTGGGCGTCAGCTCACCGCTCCGATTTCTCACTAATCGTTTGATCTGGGCGCCAGTGTGAAAATGGCCGTCTAGGTGGGTTGGGCGGCGCCTGGGAGGGCTAGGCGGCCATATTAGTCTTTTAAAAAAAAAAAAAATACAAAACACATCAAAGGCTACCTAAACTCAAAACGCAAAAACGACCTCGACAACAGTCTTCTAAACGCAGAAAGACCTACAGAGGACGTCGTACGAATCTAATTTTTTTTTANCTCAAATTGTTTTTTTTTTATTATAAGAACATAGTAGTTGACCATTTTATTTATTTTTGAAGATATTTGCTATTTTGGAACATTATAATGCATTCTATAAATTTATTTTTANATTTTATTGCTATTAAAAATAAAATATGGAAAATACAAAACCGCTCAGGCGCTCGATTAATCCTCTGGGCGCTAGGCGCCGGCTGTCCGCCCGACTATGTGTGGAGCGCCTTCTTCCCTGGCCTCTTTGAACACTATGTCCTTCACAAGTGTTTGGTTTAAGGACAAAGTTCTCGTCTCCTTACTAACTCCCCTTCTGTTGAGTACATGTCATTAAGTGAATGCATGTTTGAATTCTTCAATTGTCACATTTTAAGTTTGAATCTCAAGTCATTGATCTTGTCTGATTCCTACAGGTTCAGAAGTATCGACATTAGTGTTGATAACCTCAAAAGACTTGCTATACAGGGATTCCATGAGGAAAAAGATGCCGCAATCAATATCCGAATTCCAATGCTCTCAAGCTTATTGGTTATTCAGAGGCCAAACTTTCTCTTAAAACAAATGAGACCCTCCTTATAATGCTGGAAGTTACAGAAGTTTAATGTGTATTACCATCACATTTTACTTCATTGGAGAGTTTCCTTAAACGATTTGAGTGCTGCAAGAATATAACTCTCTATATTCAAGAATAAAGGCTGCAAGAATATAACTCTCTATATTCAAGATTAAGGCTTTCATCTTTCCTCAAAGCTTCCGAAAGAGTTTCCCTTCACCATTGCCTTTTAGAGTTTTAGTAGGGTTATGCAAGTGTCGATGAAAAATCCATCAAAAGAAGCAATTAGAGATTATTTGAACTTGATGGGCTCCTTGAAGTGGCTTGCACCTTCTGCACGTATCATCATGAAGAAGGCTGATGGAAGATTTCAGAAAGAAGACGAGATGATGAACCTTTTGCACGTATCATCCTTAAGAAGGCTGAGTGAAGATTTCAAAAAAAAAGAAGACAGATTATGAAAATTTAAGATGCATGAAAGAATGAGGTAGAGCATAGATCATGAAACATATAACAACTAAGTTACATAGGCTTCTTATAATTGTTACTTTCTGTCTTCAATTTCTTTAATTTTGGGAAAATGGTCCGCAGGGTACCAAGGTACCTACATTTGACTCCCTATAAATTCAAGTTTTGAAAAAAAATAAAACGTCCTCGATTAACCCGACCGAACATGGTTAGATAGAAATTGTGCGAACCAGTCCCAATAATTTGGTCACTAGCTGACCGTAAAGATTTATACAACTGCCATTAAAAAATTTTAATCTTACCAGTCCAGTTTTAAAACATTTTCTTCATGAACATATTTACTCGAAACTTAATGTTGGATAACCGTTTTTGGTGTAAAATAGAAAGCAAGAAAAGAAAAATATGACCTCCAATGAAATTAAATAGAAACTTTGGTCCAATCGTGCCATTAGCTTAAACCTTAGGCGGTACCAAATGAAATATACTCCCACCTTCAACCTTCTACTATATAAATCCAAAAGTCTTCATTTCCCTCTATTTCTTCCCCAAATTTCATTTCCCTCTCTTTCTTTCTTTCTGTGGAAGCTTTCAGAATCTCTCTGAAACCCTAATTCCATTTCCACAGAGAAAGAGAGGGCAAAGATGTCGATTGAAATGCCCAAAGGTCTCCCCTTTTCAGTCGATACATGGAGCCCTTCTTCAAAGAGAAAGAGGCACCATTTCTTAACCCACGCCCACAAAGACCACTCGATTGGGATCTCCTCCCATTTCTCTTACCCAATTTACTCTACCCATCTCACCAAAACCCTCCTTCTCCAACACTACCCCAAGGTTTGTCTTTCAATTTGGATCTTTTCATGGCTTTTGGCAGTTGCCCATTTCGATTTTCGGGTTAAAGTTTTGATCTTTGATTGGGATTTTTGCAGCTTGATGAGTCTTTGTTCGTGGGCATTGAGGTCGGGCAATCTGTGGTTATTGATGACCCTGATGGAGTCTTCTCTGTTACAGCTTTCGACGCTAATCACTGTCCTGGTATCTGCTCTTTCATGATGTTTTGGATTGGTTTCTGTGTTATTTGTAACATATCAATGCAATGGATTCAATTTGGTCTTAGGTGCCGCTTTGTTCATTGTTGATTTTTGAGATCACATGTTTCGAGTGGAATTATTATGTTCTCTTATTGATTGATGTGGCTTGAAAAAAAATCAGGCGTTTCAAATTTGTTTTGCTTTGCTGATGGAGTGGATGAATCTCTTTAGGTGCTGTGATGTTCTTGTTTGAAGGCGATTTTGGAAATGTCCTCCACACTGGAGATTGCAGACTCACACCTGAGTATCTGCAACGTTTGCCAGAGAAGTACCTTGGTAAGAAAGGGAAGAAGCCTAGGTGTCAACTCGATTATGTTTTCCTAGATTGCACGTTTGGAAAATACTATCAAAGTTTCCCCAGCAAACATTCAGCAATCCAGCAGGTACTATCTTCAGTTCACCAACACTTACCCTTTTGTTTTCCTTTTTTTTTTTTTTTTTTTTGTTGTTCCCTTCCTATTTTCCAGGGCTAATTAGTCTTAAAGATGATGCTGAAAACTGAAAACAACAGTCTGTTATTCAAGATTCAAGACTAGACCCTTTACATAAATATCTTGGAAGATTTGTATAAGCGTTTTGTGAATAATATGTCACACTAAGATACAAATCTTAGGTTTTATACCTACCAGAAAGGAGGAGGTGTAAACATTGTGTGTGTGCGTGTGTGATTTTTTTTATTTTATTTATTTTTTATTTTTTTATTTTTTATTTATCAAACTCTCATACCTGGCAAAAAATCATGGAAGCGTAAGGCAACAGTAAGGAAGATGAAATACAAGACTACTTTTGTACTTAATTAGGAGTACTGAAGTATGAAATTTGTTCAACCAACCTAGGATAAATGAGCTACCAAGCCAAATATAACTGACTTAGAGTCCTTTAGCTTCTGGTGCAATTATTTCAATTTACACACCTTAGGTGCATTATTTCAAGTCGTATATCTGTAGCTGTAGCGTGTGAGACCCTTATGTTTGTTATTAGCCTTCATGAATCATTTCTCTTAGAATTCGTAGCAGTATATATATCTGGGAATTCATATACCAGTCCCTTAAACGCCACTACTAATAATTTTGAAAATCAATGAAAGCTGGATGAAATTAAAACCCTGAGAGTTTTACTCATGTGTAAAGTGCAAGTGACTTGACTAAGTACATACCTTCAGTGAGATGCTGAATTACTTCTAGTTCTAATCAGATCCTGTCTTCATCCATTTTTCTTCCTCCGTTCTATGCTAACATCCACTCATAATCCTCTCTCCTCGTCTAGTCTATTCTTGATTCCCCAACACATGATATACAAAGTTATGCACAAACTGACATATACTATGATCACCAATAACCAATAACTAGGTTTCAAGTGTGTTCTTATGCTAATCTTCTTTCCTCCTCCTATGGCATGACGTTTACCATGATCACCTATGACCAATATCAATGTTTTCAAGTGCACTCAATACTTCTGCTTGTCTTTCTTTCTCCAAGGCACATGTCCCAACTCATTGTCTTGTTCATGACATAAGCTTCCTGCATATTTGTCTTGGAGTATCTAAAACACGTTGTCAAGTGCATCGTAGTTTGTTTTGCAATCGATCTCCAGGCACCAGCTTAACTTATTATCTCTTTGTGTCTAGAAGAGTTTTATCTCTATAAATAAAAGTAAATGGTGATAAATTCGAAGTTTGAGAAACAAACTCATAATCATGAATCAAAGACCTCAAGAGTGTATGAAGGCCTTGCCACTTTTTCTAGGCTTGGTACTGTGACTTAGGCATTGAAGATACATGAAAGCACGTAACCACTTTACTGCGATGAGTGATTTAAAGCATTTTGGTTTTGTAATGGTTTTTTAGTCTAGCTTTTGTTTGAACTCATCAAGTTGCTTTATTGTATTGTCAAGCTGTAGATTGCAATGTTAAATCTGTTCTGGTTAAGGAATTGCTGAAAAAAAATTCATGTACTTTCACTTCAGCTAATTGCTATAAGGTTTTATTGACTCCTTGTTAGTTATTGTAACTTTTCCGTATCTGTACAACAAAGCATACTATAGATAACTTTGTATTCCCTTCCCTTCGAGTATATATTTCGTAGCAGATGCAATCACTTCAGTGTTCTTTGTGTTTGTATATATTCCTTAATATTTTTAAATGTAGGTCATAAATTGTATATGGAAGCATCCTGATGCAACTGAGGTGCACTTAGCCTGTGATCTACTCGGTCAGGAAGAGATATTGGTTGATGTGTCCCATACATTTGGATCAAAGATATATGTCGACAAAGTCACCAATCCTGAGTATTTTGATGCTCTGACAGTCATAGCTCCTGAAATCATCTCCCAAGATCCGTCTTCCCGCTTCCAGGTGCTTGATTCATTTCCAAAACTCAATGAGAGAGCCAAAGCAAAGCTCGCAGAGGCCCAAGTTAACTTGAAGCCTGAGCCTCTCATAATTCGTCCTTCAGCACAGTGGTATGCTTGTGAGGTAGAATTGATAGACAATGAAAGTCAAAGAAAATTAAGATTCAATGAAGCAGTAAGGGACCAATTTGGTGTTTGGCATGTTTGTTACTCAATGCACTCGTCCAGGGAAGAATTGGAGTGGGCTCTGCAGCTTCTAGTACCTAAATGGGTTGTTTCAACCACTCCCAGTTGCAGGGCTATGGAGCTGAATTATGTTAAGAAGCACTGTTTGACCTCTCGAATATCTCCAACTGATCCTCTTTGGAAACTTCTAGACTTTAGTATGGAACCTTCTTCAGTTGCCGATGTATCAATTGAAATTGTGGGAACTCCAGCATCTGAAGAGCCAAATCAAAGTCCTGCAGATTCACAATTGCAACTGATCAATAAGTCTGCTTCCCCGAAAAAGTTCTTCAGTTTCTCTCCTCCTAGGAAAAGACCACCTGTCACCTTATTTGGTAGAGCTAGGTTTGGTTTCGAAGAATCAGCTATTCAGCACAAAGAGAAGAAAATTGTATACCTAAAAGATAAACCTTTTCAAGAAGTGGATAATAGAGTTGGAGCGAAGCTGTCAGGTGAGGGGGGAGTAAACAGTGAACAGAGATGTTGCAGCAAGACTTTGGTCAAAAAGGTAGAGGAAAATGCTAATGAATTACAATGTGAAAAGCCGGGGGAGATAAAGTCTGAATTGGAGCTTGCACACCTCAGTTCATGGGATGAAGACAATCAGAAGTATGAGCCGGAAAAGAAAAGACCAATTGAACTAGAAGCACGCAAGGTTTCTTGTTCTCTGATTGGGTCGTCAAAGTGCTTCAATGAAAGAGTTCGAAAATTATACAGGTCAATGAATGTGCCTGTGCCCCAGCCTCTTCCTTCTTTAGTCGAACTTATGAATGCCCGCAAGCGTGCTAAGAGGAGAGTTGATTTCACACCTTTTAATTAAGTTACCAGTCCATTCTTTGCTTTAATTATCAGACTGTTAAGAACAGTATGGAAGTTCTACAACACATGCTTATGTCTCCTGTGTGCCAGATAAAGGCGGTCATTGTTGTGGGTATACTGTATAGAGAAAGATACACCAGATGTTGTGTCCTCTGGTTATAGAAATTGCACAGTAAGAGATTTACCTGTTGCACAAGTTCATAGTTCTAGCTAAATATAGAATATGGAATCTGCAGCAGTATAGCATTGTAGCATATCCATTGGATCAAATTCAGGAGCAATACCAAACCAAGTATGGTTATCATAACTAGCTATTTGTGCTAGTGTGTACTGTGTGTGCTATTTTATTTGGTTCTCGAGGAGCAAAGACTACTTTGAACTCCCCATAGTTGTGTAGGCGAGCTTTAATCTTTTCAAGAATGAGACTGAGCATGGACATGTCCTCTTCTTCTTGGTGTACAGCTGTTGTCAACACTGAATAATCAGTTTTGAACACCACCTTATAATTCATCTCCACTGCCGATTGTATTCCTTCAGGCTTCAAGTGAAGCTAATGCTTCTGCATGTAGAGGGGAGGTTACTAATTGCAATGGCCTACAAGCTGCAGCATTTGATCGTCCGCTCACAAAAAATCATGCCAGCAGCGCCATCTACACTGCATTTTACTCCATTCCTGTTCCGGCTCCATTCATCCTTGCCTTCGTGCTCTTAGCTGCTTTCCATTACTATTGGCCTTCACGAATTCTGCCCACCAAGTCAATGCCTTTAGAACAACATCACGGGGGTGTTGTCTCACTCCATCCCACACTTCGGTATTCCGGTTCTTCCATATAGCCCACAATAGCATCATGACTTTACCAAGCAGCTCCTTACTGAAATTGTTCACTTCACTAGCATCAGCCACCAATCTTGAAGTCTGTCACTCCCATTTGAGGTATAGGCGTTGCTGCCTCTGCCAAAACTTCATGTGCATATCCACACTGGGTGAACAAGTGCACATTATTTTCGGCTCCAGCAGCACACAAGGGGCATATACCATGTCTCCCATATAAACGTTTGTACTCAAAGAAACCTGGTTCGGCAGAATATTTGTGCAACACCTCCATACATGTAAAGCAAGTTTGTTTGGTACTTTTGCATTCCAAATAGTTGCTCACAGTTTCTTATACGGATCCGGTGGAGGAGTTGAAACCATTCCCAAAGCAATATCTCTCAGCAACATAAATATGTACTATTTGTAGTGAAAAAAACTTCCTTATGAAAGTGCCAGACTAACCTGTTTCTTGGAGCACTTCGACCAAGTGGAATATTGAGAATTAGGTCGCAATGAGTTCCACATTCCCCACGTTCAAGTTTCCATGCAGATTAGCTCAGATACCTTTCTTGGTGCTTCTCTTGGTTGAGGTGTATATGGAGTCCGAGGTAAGAATCTGGTCACCAGCAATCTCGCCATACATCAATGTTTTCACCACTACCAACCTGCCATCGAAAGCTTCTTTGTAGTACCTCTCTAGCCTGCCAGATACTGCACCATGGGATACACAAGGTTTGCTCACCCAACTCTTCCTTTATGAAGTTATCGTTAGGAAAACGCATTGCCTTTAGTTTGGCAATAAGAGACTCTAGATTACGTAAAATTCTCCACCCTTGCTTCACTAACTTCCCCATATTGAACCAGTGAAGATTTTTGAATCTCATGCCTCCATCTTTATTTCGAAATAGTGTCTATCCCAAGCTCTCCAATGTATCTTCTGCTTTTCTTTCAGAATCACCCCACCAAAAACCTGCACACAATTGTTGCAAGTCTTCACACAAACCCACTGGTAGCCTATAGCAATTCATCGCATAGCTTGGCAGACTCTGTGACTGCTTTTGCGAAGATTTCTTTTCCTGCTCCATTTAGCAGGTTAGCTAACCACTTTGTCAAATTCTCTTTCAGATAACTAAAAGGTGCTGCTTTGGATAATGAATGGATTCTTAGTTCTTACATTGATATCAATGTTATTCATTTATCTCCATTTGTGCAGATCTCAACATGACTTGGTAAATAATCAACTAGTGTGCTTCACCTGCTCAAATGTTTTAATTGTTTTTCTAAGGGGGAGTTTAATTTGAATAGAAAGAAACACTTTTTTGGTTGAGCAAATCATAGTGTTCTTGGTCTGTTAATTCCACTACATTAAGTTTTTATAGAAGTACAATAAACATTTCAGATTCTGAGTTCCTGTATTTCTTAGCATTATTGAGTCATTGCTATCCTCTCCTCTTGCATTTGGAGCCTTCTCTTCCCGCCTGCCTGCATCATAGTCTCTCATAATCGAGTTTTTCTGACTGCAAGGGAACACAGAAGTCAATCAACAGAAAGCCCAAATGACAAGGATCGAGTCTCAACACATATAACTATGCGAATGGTCACTTGGTAAACAAGCATGCTTTAGAATAACAACTGTTGAGATTCAATGAGCTCAAGCTTGATCAGAATTTGAAGCCTGAGTATTGTGTGATCGACCTAAGAAGAGTCATCAAGCAAGTACCTTGATGAGCATTTCTGTTGGAAGCCATGCTGGTGCTGTAGGTACCCCAACCCATGCTATCTATTAACATGTATAGTTTACATAGTTAATGACTATTCAACTACACCTGCGGTTACTGCAAAATGAATGAAAAGGCATTGAAGCCACAGACAGAATAGGAGTTTCGTACCAGTGCATACTCTCCAGTCTCAAATATGCGCAAATCCAATACCTGAAAGTGTTTCTTTCAGTCACACTTCACAATTCATCAACATCTAACCAACTCTTTTCAGTCTTTCTTCTTAAACCTCACCACATTAACTTGGCATTATTTCGCCTAGTTGGTTATGTGAAAAAGTTTTAAGAGGCTACTTACCTCACCACGGTCTTCATATATATAGTCCAACCCTTTGTAATAAGGTGGATGTCCAACAGATAGATACTGAAATCAAATTGTGCAGAACATCTCAGCATGCCAATGGATAATTCATGGAATGCCAACAGAATCATATTAGATTTCACAATTCAAAGTTTAATAGTACTTACATTAACACTGTTAAGGTACTTCTCTTTGTCCACCCTCACAATCTGACCCTTCTTCACTGCCCATATAGAAAGTTACTGACTAACAAGCAAAACACACACACACATTTTAAAGGAAGTATAGATACTCACTGGAATAGACAGGCTTCTTTGGAGGCTTAAGGGTGGCTGTGCCTTTGCTTGGACTTGAAGGCTGAGCATTGGAACTAGACTCTTGGGGAGTTTTGTCCTTTTCTGGTTCTGCAGCAGCTTTCACAGCTCTAATGGGCAAACGGTGAAGAGGGATTCTTCTCAAAGTCTGTGGGACGGGAGAGAAGGATGAGAATGAGTTGTGTGACAGGGTTGGAGAGAAAGCCATGGGAGTGTGAGAGCTTTAGTATTGTGTTTGTACGACCGACCTCTATTGAGAACAGATAAGAGATGATGCCTAGCCAGTCTTTTTTTTACAACGGCCAGCATTTGAAGACAAGTAGTCTTCTTATTACATCATTTAATTTATTTATTTTTTTGGAAAATATGAAAGATTTTAAGGAGGATCCCCGTCTTATACAGGAATCCTGGGATCATTGCATTGTTCTTCTTTACTGTTACTCTCCACAGCTCATTTACCTTTGTTCAATATTGATCGACTCTTATCCATACTTATTATTCCTTTAGTTAATCATGAAGAGCAACTTGAATATCTGGTATTTCTTATCTCTATGATCAGGCTTTGTATAATTGTATTGAGTAGCTAAGCCTCTAACAACACGTTTGGTGCAAGGGATTGTCTAACCCAGACTTAATTTCTAATGGAGTCCAAGACTACTCAAGTTAAGCTTATTCTACACTAAGCCTAACCCATGTTTGGTGGCAATATGACTGAAAAATAACACCTGCAAAACAATCAAAACTACAAACAATCTGCAAACCCAGAAACTCAGAACGCAATTCAATGGAAATGAGCAAGAGCTTGAACATTGTTAATTACTTGTAATCCCTTCTTCTTTTTTATGGTTACATGCATTCTAGCAATTGCTCGATAATTGGTCGATTATAATTCCAAATCTCTAGTTTTAAAAACCTGCAATGATCTTGTTCTCCATGTTATTAGCGTTAGGGCTGGTTATTAGAACGTGCATGTAGCAACATGTGTTACATTTGAGCAATATAATTATGTAGCAATATAATTTTTTAAGTTTCATTTGAGGGCAAAATTTGATAGTGGTTTAGAATATTACATGAAGGATGGACCGAGTAGATCCTTCTATGTTGATATCCGCAAAATTGTGTTAAAATTTTCAAACAGAGTTTGGATAGAGATTGCAATAGTTTAGTTGAAGATCACCAAATTTGGTTGGTGAGCCACTACTCCAGTAGTGGATCTTTGCTAAACTTATTCCTCCATTTTGTCCAAACTTTTAGATGGTGTCTTACATATTGTCTCCATTAGCAATGAGATATCAGTTTCAATAGAAAAGAATAACATGTGCTTATGATACACCCCTTATGTATTGCTAATGATTCATGAATAGGTGATATGCACAAATGCTTCCATGCTTCCATCACAATGGAAACAATAGGGAGCCATATAGTTGAACTCTTTGGGTCTCAAAAGTTGACCAGCCTACCTCAAGAGAGTTCAAATTCAACATCAAATTAATAACATGCAAGAACAAAGTAGAAGGATTTTCTTTTTGGCGAGACACAGTCAAAAATTTCACTAAAAAGCAAAGTGACATATAACTCATACTTTTGATTTCAACTTTGTGGAAGTGTTAGAGGGGTTTTTGAGAGCTGGTATGGAGAAGGTGACAATGGTGGTGGAATTTACTTTCTTAACTATGAAAATAAGAAAAATAAATAATTACACATTCAAGGTAGCATGATAAAAAAAATTACTACCTTAACTCACCTGCTCATTCTAGCGATATCACTTGAAAAATAAAAATTTCAATCTTACGAGTCAAAAACATTAAAAGTTTTGGAACTTAAAAGATAGGAAAAGCATCTTGTGATGTTTCCAAGAGCCATAACACTAGGACTCGGTTTTAGTACATAATTGAGTATGATATGTGACAAGAACCTCCACCTGAGCATTTATAGAGTAGTTACTGATCATATAGCAAACAACCCAAACTAAGCTAGTTGCAAATATAATTTTCCATCAATTATGCTGAATCAATTATCAAAAGCCAAATAAGAATCAGATGAAAAATGGTTGTGAAAAAGAAAGAGAGAAAAATTATGAAAAAGACAACCTCAAGTCCTCGACTCGTTTTGGGTTAAGAAATGCCAAAGAATAGTCCAACTTGTTCAACGGCAGCGATGATATATAAAAAGGTCAAATAACTTCAACTCTTCCCCAAAGCAAGAACATTTAAATCAAAAGCCTCTCCCACTTCTACTCAACTCATCTTTCTTCTTAAAGACTCGACCTTTCTACTTCTCTCCCTTCCAATTCAATACCCTTTTGATTCTTCTTCACCTCTCGCGCCTCTCTAGCTCTCAGAAACTTGATGGGTTCTCTGTGATTCCAACTCTTTGTGTAGAGCTGCTGAGGTTTTTGACTTGAACTGGGCTCAAAGGTGATCAAACTCTGTCTCTATTGGTTTTTGCAAGTTTCTTGCTTTTTGTATTAGATTTTGATTATTCAGTGGCTAAATTCAAATGGGTAGTTGTTGTTATTGCTTCTGCATCATTGGTTTGGTTTGTTCTTCATAGCTGGATTACATGTGTTTTGAGCATCAATAGAGATTTTGCTTAATTGAATCAGGTGAAGCTAGAAATCATTACAAGTTTTGATTTTCCATTTTCCATGGAATCAGCCTCAGGCCAAATGTTAGTGTGATTGAAAATGCTAGATTTCTTTTCATTTGATTCTGTTAGTTCAGTAGTGACAAAGGTGGCGCAGGACAAGATTTCTGGTTATATAGGGTCCTTGACCGATGAGGTCGAATGGGCAACATTCTGATTTTATAAGTTTTATTGTTTGGTTAGTTTGAGTTGGGTGATCCCAGCAGGGAGTCTTACTTTACTAAGTGTTAGACTTTGGAAAAGTTAAAAAAAGGCTAAACCTTTCTGGTGCAGCAGTGTGTTTGCTGTCATATGGGTGCTTTGGATTGAAAGGAATATTTACTGTTTAATTCTAAAGGTGCAGGGATGGAGGAACTTCAGGTTAGAGTGTAGTTCTTGGCGGCTTTATGGGATTCTGTTATGCTTTGTAGAATTCAGTGACTGTAGCATTGCTTTTATTTTGCTTGACTGGAGGGCAGCTGTAGTCTAAGCACAGGGATCATGGGGTGGTCGTCTGCATCGTTTACTAATATTTTGCTAGATTTTTTTTCTGCTGTTGTTCTTTCTTTTTGCTTGTGAACTACTTGTCCACTTTAATGGCTTCATTATTTCTAATCAAGATTTTTTTTTTTTTCAAACAAAAGAAAAGACTCCCACTAAAGCTTCTTGTCAAGCTTGACTGTGTCATATACAAGCACTAGATAGTGTAGAACTTCCTTTCTTGTTGGATGAATGTACACATTGCATAACTCCTGTATGCAGTTATTTATTTATTTTTTATTTTTCATGTAGCCCTTGTGTCCTTTGAAATTTGATTGGAACCAGTCCATGTGTTATCCCATAAGATTGTTTCTCTGTTGTGGGAAGTTCAGTCTGGGATCAATGCAGGATGTCAGAGAGCATTCAAATGTTCATGGTTTTTTTTTCCTAAATGCTCTCTCAAACTTGGCATTGATTTACTCATTGGAGTGCGTGCTGAAGAATAATAAACCTTTCCATCTCCCTGTCTCCCTTTCCTGGTCTTTCATCTTATCAATGAATTTAGCATATCCATAAGTAGTAATTAACTTTTCTTGTATTGCATATAGGTTTTGATTTTCCATGAAGCCTTTTGAAAAGAATGAAGCTGATTTGGAAGATGGAAAGTTGGACAAAGACAGAGTTAAAACACCACGAAGTAATAAGGTGGTCAAAATACAAAACCAGGCCCTGTTGTCTGGTCTTGCGTATTGCATATCTTCATGCAGCATGATACTAGTTAACAAATTTGTGCTCTCCAGTTATGATTTTAATGCTGGAATTTCTTTGATGCTGTACCAGGTAACTATATTAAGTTTGATTCTAGGAGCATTGGCCATATTATTTTTCTCTTTGCTCAACTCTATTTAAGCAAAACAATTTGAAAGTATTTATAAAATCTAACAATCTCATTGTTCTTCTTTGGATGCAGAACTTCATCTCCGTTATTATAGTGTCTACATTAAGTTTGCTGGGGGTAATATCAACAGAACCACTAACATGGAGATTGGTTAAGGTCTGGTTGCCTGTGAATGTTATATTTGTTGGGATGCTCATTACAAGCATGTTTAGGTATGAAGTAGGTACATAATTCTTTCTATTAAAGGCCATCCTGGTGCTTACTGATGTTTAGAAATGGTCTATGACAGTTTATGACTTCTTACAATTAGTGCCAGCACTTGTTCAATGTAAAAGTTTTCATTCGCCCTTTATAAAAGAACACTTCAGAAGCAAGCTATGCAGATCTCTGATACTTTACAATTCCAAACCACATACCTATCATATTTCAAATGGAAAACATCATGTTTGAAGCATATATGATATGTTCTAGATACTACTAGGCAAGTTTCAACTCCTTTTGCTTTCAAATGGCAAAAGTATAGCTGTAACTTGTTGTTCAAATGACAAGTTTAGCTTAATCTTAGATTTAGTCCTCCGTTTTTTTTCCGGCCAAAATTCCATATAATGATACTTGAATCTTTGCTACATAAGATCTATTTTACATATTCTGATAACGGAATTACCAATCCATGAACACATATTGGCTTCTTGTAGTTTGATATATATATTTTGATGCCAGTATGTTAACATGCTGCTATGCGTTTATATTCAACAGTTAGGCTATGGATATATCTCTGGCTGATGAGTCTCTTAGATAGGGTTTGCTCATTACTGGGTTTTAATCATGGTGGTTTTCTGATTTATGTCTATGTACTTGCTTTGAGTCTCTGTATTTGGACACTGCTTAAAATCCATGCTCTTTCCTTTTATCATGTTTTACATGCATTCTTTTCCTGTCTGCAGCTTGAAGTACATCAATGTAGCGATGGTCACAGTCCTGAAGAATGTTACTAATGTGATAACTGCTGTTGGTGAAATGTATCTGTTTCAGAAGCATCATGACAGCAGAGTATGGGCAGCTCTGTTTCTAATGGTATGTTGTTCCGACTCACTTGAAAAATGTTAAGATTGGGATTTTAAAAATCAAAGCCAACCCTTAGTTTTACATCTTGTAGTTGTCTGGCTTGTTAGAGCCACTTGAAAGCGCTTTGTCATATTGTTCCTTCCTTTTTGCCTCATCATATCCTTGATTTTTTTTTCTTAGATGAAAAAAAGGGCTATAAAAAGCCCCTCTTAAACACCCTATTCGAGAAAGATCAAGGTACAAAGCTTTATAATGCTTGGTAAGGAAGTGTATGTTGCCAAACAGCCAAGTTGAGTTGATGGCCTAAGGGCAAAAAAGTATTCGCCAGAAAATTGGCTTCTCTCCAAATATGCATGAAATAGGTGTCCTCAAACAATTGCATCAAGTACTTGATATCCGCCAAAAGGGTTTTAATATGCCAGGGAGTAGCTATATGACCTTTGATGCTACCAATTAGGATTTTGGAGTTGCATTCAATCTTAATTTGTCACATGGATGTCAAAAACACAATTGATGAAAAAATTAGAGCCCATTCCATTGGGATAAGGAAAAAAAATGTTGAGATGATGAAAATATTAGTGTTCTGGGAGTCTGTCGGCCCCATTTCTATCATTGATTCATTACCGTGAGTCTCTATCTGAGGGGTCGAGTATCCCTCAGGGAAGATGTTTAGTGGGTCCACGTGCATACATCTTGACATAGATAAAATTGTATTGCCAAGATAGACTACTACATAGAAACCTCTTTGGACTTGAAAAGTAAAAAGTCACAAAGTTAATGTTGGTGATGCCTGCAGCTGCTGCAACTCACTATGAACTTTTTTGAAGATGTTATTCTGTTGCATACAAATACATTTGTGAGTTCTCATGATTTTGATAATGGCAACGGCTCTTACTTTTGCAGATAATCTCTGCAATTTCGGGAGGGGTGACTGATTTATCTTTTCATGCAATCGGCTATGCGTGGCAACTTGCCAACTGTTTCTTAACTGCATCTTATTCTGTGAGTACATAATATGGAGGCATCAATCTTTCTGTACAAATTATGCATCTCATTTTCTTCAAACTCCTGATTCATTTCCCTTATGCATATAAGCTCCTATGCTGAACTTGATATGGTAGATTCCATTATGTTGTTGATAGCTCAATGAAAATAACCCTTAGTTTATTCTCCTGGTGAACAAAATTATGCTCTTAGTGGTGAAAAATATAGGAAGAATACAGTTTAGAATTTTATTTATATGAAAACAAATTGAATCAGTTGCTCTGACATATTATTATCTTGGTTAAATATTATTTAGTCACATGGTAGAACGCAAAATCAGCAAGATGTCAGAGTGGACACTGCATCTAAAATCTGCAGTAATATTAAAAACTTCTTGGTCTGTTTATTGGATTTCTGTTGCCATGGATTTTAAGTTGAAGCATATCACTGATAATTATATTGTTTGTGCAGCTGACTCTACGGAGAGTCATGGATACAGCAAAGCATGTTACAAAATCTGGAAAATTGAACGAGTTTTCTATGGTCCTGCTAAATAACTCCCTTTCTTTGCCTCTTGGGATTCTTCTTATTTTTGTTTTCAATGAGGTCGATTATCTCTTTACCACGTAAGTATTCTGTTTTCTCTTTTTGATATCATTTAACTTTCAAGTAGCAGCAGATAACATCTGTATGGTATATGTTCTATGTTTCAAGGTTGTATTATTGAGGCAGTCATTGGTTTTAATGATGAATGTTCCTTTGGGACATCTGATAAAATTTGAATGATGAATATGGATGGTTAGCTTACTTGTGAGTCATGACTTTGTTCCAGCTTTTGAAATCGAGTGTCAGAGCATTAACTAAGTGCTGTTTGTTCTATCATGGTACTTTTGGTCATTGTGATTTAACTTCAATATATAAAGGTTTATGAATGACAAAGCTCCTATAGTACAAAAGGCATATGCAAATGCAAAGAAAAAACTTGGACACACACACACACACATTTTCAGAAGTCCTCTTTAGCATTTGTAATCGATAAACAGTAAATTAGTAATCTAGATGATAGGTGGGAAGAGATTTGGCCTGCTATATATGAGTGTTTCCAAAGATTTTCTAATGTTTTCTTCTTCCTCTTTATTTGCCTTTTATCATCATATGGTTTTAAAGAAATATGCATGTGAGGTCCTCCAAAATTTGTTGTCATTGTTGCTTCTATTTGCTTATTGCTTTCAGCATAAAAGTGTGATCACAAGCTAATAAATGGATCCTGATTTAACCATATGGTTATGAGTGGAATTCAGGTCTAGAAGTCTTGTTAACTGATTAACTGAAAAAAAATAATGGTTTGGAGTATGTTTTACCATGCTCTTGTTTTCATTTATCCTATTAGATTAATGAATGTTCATTTAAATTTGCAGCCCACTACTGAGATTGCCATCCTTCTGGTTGGTAATAACACTAAGTGGAATTTTGGGTCTGGCAATCAGCTTCACTTCAATGTGGTTTCTTCATCAAACAGGTGCTACAACATACAGGTAAGATGATGTGGTTGACACAGTATGATACAATAGTTAGATTTTGATTACTATTCAAAGCTGGACATAGTATATTTAGTTATGGATTTTTTTTGTTCTTTAATCATATAATGCTTCATTCAACTTGAATAACAATCAAGGAGTTTATAGTGCCCCGAAAGACGAAAGTTGGGAATAGTACCATACTCCAGTTAGAAAACTTACATACTTCTATCACTCTCAATGGTAGATGTTAGTCAAATCGGCATTTCAAACTTGAGAGAACCGAGAGGAAAAAAGAAAATTTGGTCTCCTTTTTTTTTTTTTTTCCCAAGCTTTACTCTGTAGCAAAATCTGACCAGCTTCAGAACTCACAGTTGTAGTTGATATAGTTAGATATTACCTGATCCTAGCCTAGATGGAAATATATAGTTGGAGTTTATGGACTCAAATATATGACTAATATTTATATTATCCTCGGGTCTGATATGGTCTCTGGCATGTTCACTAGCCCGGGAAGCATTGCTAGTGATTGTAAAAAAAAAAGCCATAGTTCTAAAGTATTTAAGAACCATAGGATATTAATTATGTGTTGAAATGAAGGTTTAGCATGTTAATACTGTAGGAACTGTGGATGAGTTGTTATGTTAGTTATCTATGTTGACTGGACAACTCTGACCGTGGGTAAATGTCTGCAGCCTTGTAGGTTCACTGAATAAGATCCCCCTATCTGTTGCCGGTATCGTACTTTTCAAGGTCCCGACCAGTTTAGAGAACTCTGCAAGCATATTCTTTGGTAAGTTTTTTCTCTCAAACTGGCTGGCTCGATGACCATTTAAAGAAACCCTGAACTTGTAGTATTACCAATGAAAATTTGCAATTTGTAGGTCTTTTGGCGGGAGTATTTTTCGCTAGAGCCAAAATGCGGGAGAGATCTTAATCTGGAACAGCTTTAACTTGTTTGTATTACTTGATGATGAAATGTTTTACAATGGGAAAACCATTCTGCTTTAACATCTCATGCTTCAACTCTTGGAAATCATTGAGATATTCTCATGAAGTCTGGTGAAGTGACTGATAAACAAGCAAGGAAGATTTTGCCTATTTGAGTGTGCTGTGGTATAGTATCTGGGAGTTCCCCTCTAACGTCAACAGGCCTCCGGGAAATGTTGTATTTTATTATATGAATAGCTCAGAACCTTACCACTAATTTTTTTCACCAATTTGTATTGTGCATTTGTGCTGCAACTCATTCTTATGTAATATGTATCATCTTTTCTAGTCTTATTCAAACAATATCTCTGTAATTCATATGCGAAATTAAAAGATAGAAGAGCCTCATGCTAATGGTGAAAAGGTTTCCTTTAACTTTTCTAAACAAACCAGTAGCAGCCTGGAGGTTTTTGGCAACAGATTCATAACATATAACTTGGAAAAGTCTTTGGTGACACAAACCCCCTAAAATCATAATATGAATCTAAGGCTGTAGAGTGTGGTTAGTTTTGTATTTATGAAGCTAAAAAGTAATACAAGTTAGTTTTAGAGCGCACTACTCCATTCGGTTATTCATGATATCACTGGGATTTAATCTTGTGACTCACAATGAGTCATTTCAAATAACCAATAGGCTGCCGGCCGTGGTAATATGCAGTCACAAAATGTGAGAAAGATAAAGTGACCGGAGACAAACATGTTAGAGTAATTTTAAGGGTGTGTCCCTAAATTTAATTCAACTTCAAAGAGAGACATTGCAGCAAGAACAAGTTTTGATTTTCTAAAGTGGCGGGTCCTGAACACAAGGCTACCACAAATTTTTTCGTTGTCTTAAACAAGCATCAAGTGCAAACTTTGCCAATAGGAGCGAGGAAATCTCACCTTATCCACACTCCAACCACAACCTTTTATTACATTGATCAATCATCACAATCACTCCTTATCAAATATCCACAAGGCACCCCAAATCCTACCCTCAGTACTAGTAGCCTCACACCAAGCTTAGCTTAGCTTTGTGAGAAAACATAGCACTGAACCAAGTTTGATCTCACATTTTTGTTAATGGCAGCCATGAACTCTAGCGTTTTGGCAAGTAACTATGCCATCTCTGGCAGCAGTGCAATACTTGCTGAAGGCAATGGGAAGATGACCTCCATGCCTCAGAGAGTAGCCATGCCTGTGATCAGGGCACAACATCAAGAGTCGCAAAGCGTTGGAGGAAGAAGAGCTGCACTGCTCTTCCTCACCGCCACTGCTGCTGCCGTTGCCTCCAACTCCATCGCCAATGCCGGCGTCATTGATGACTACCTGGAGAAGAGCAAGACCAACAAGGTACCTAGCTGGCTAGCTAGCTTGCTAACAATGTTTCTTGTGAATTATGAATCAGAAGTTTGACTAAATTTGTTAATACATATATGCATGTATGTTTGTGTAATATAGGAACTCAATGACAAGAAGAGGCTGGCAACAAGTGGAGCAAACTTTGCAAGAGCATTCACTGTTCAGTTTGGGACTTGCAAATTCCCTGAGAACTTCACTGGCTGCCAAGATCTTGCCAAGCAAAAGGTATTTTACAACTACCAACTCATTCTTCCTTGTAATCAATTGTTACTTAAGAATTTGGCTTTTTCTTAACTTGTTTTGGGGTTTGATTTGCAGAAAGTGCCATTTCTCTCTGACGATCTGAGTTTGGAATGCGAAGGCAAGGACAAGTACAAGTGTGGTTCCAATGTATTCTGGAAATGGTGATCCGGAAAGGCATGCATATGTGCAATCTCTTTTTCATAAACTTCGAAATGTATCTAATTCAGTTTCTTGTTAAGTAAACAAGCTTCAAACCTTTGATCTTCCTTACGATGTTCTCTGTATTCCCTTTCTTCTTTCTGTTGCCCAAAGAATGGAATAGAACATGACCTTTATAATGCATTATAAGATCACAAAGGAGTGATCATACATCAATGAAAAAACTGTTGCATTTCAAAACTGTTACATTTCCCTTGTATGATTTCTATACAAGATTAGTGTTTGAGGCTCACTACCATGTACCTTCCCAGAGTGTGTATGTGTATGTATAGCACCATGTAATCATCTCTGTCAAATAAACAAATCTCGAGGAAAATATGTCCCAAATATCCAGTATCTTGTCATGAACACCACAGTCCCGTGCTCAATCAGAGTAGTGTACAAGAAATATGCACGCTTCAAGAGCTCCTTGAACACCAACTGATGACTTAGTTGCACAAGCTCGATCTGATGACATACATTTCCATAGTGTGGTTAGATTTAAATTCTGAAAGCAAACCCGACTGCTGCAGTAATTCCACCGTGTCCTCCAAACTTATCAAAGCTCACACTTCCAAAGACACTTTCAAAAGCATCCCGCATAACCTCAACGTTGCTGACACCAGTCAAAAGAGCCAATATCCTGCATCTGAGGACATGGCGTTGGAAATACGTCATTAGCAAAACCGGAAACAAATTCACATTGCCACGCTGCAGATGCTGCTAAACCAAGTACAGTTACATTCCTGAGACAGATCCCTTCATAAGAACCACCCTCGACACCCAGCAGTACAGGGGCTTTTGTTGAGTTTAAGCTCAGAACATTGCTGATGAAAATTCCCTTTACTTTGGGAACAGCTTTGGGATCCCATCCTTTGTCCGGGTGGTCATTGGACCCTCTACTAAACTTTATGGGTGTCTTGACCCTTTCCATTTTTATGTTACTTATAGTAACATTTTCTATGTAACCCCCTCGACCCTTATCAGATTTTATACGCACCCCAGCTGCAGAATTCCAAACATGCAAATCCTCAATGGTAACATTTGAAATCCCACCAGACATCTCACTACCTATTCCAATTCCAGAACAGGTGGGAGTGGTGCCAGAAACTCTCCTCACTATGATGTTTGAGCTTGGACGAGCCATCTTGATTCCATAGTGATCCCAACCACTTTTAATGGCTATAAGATCGTCGCCACTCTCAATGTAACAATCTTCAATGCACACGTTTGTACATGAATCTGAGCCATAGCATCAAGTTAACTTCCATAACTAACTTACACGATACACATTACATCAAATTGAGACAACAAGAACATACCTGCGTCAATGCCGTCAGTGTTAGGAGCTTTAAGGGGAGCCAAAATTGTCATGTCCTTTATAACAACATTGCTGATCAAACAAGAAAAGAACTATGAGCTGATTATCAATAGGATGAAAATGGAGTAACTTGAACCGAGTGTATTCCTCAATGACATTACAGGTGAAGATGGGTCATTAGGCTACTATGGTTGGTGGTCATATCATAGAGAAAATATTTGAGAAAGTAACAGGCTCATATGTGCTGAACAATATGAAATTTCTTCTTCTAAACTTGCATAAACTAGGGATTTCCAGCAACTTGAATTATTATGCATGTATACTTGAAAACAAAAATAAATAAATATATAAAGGAAACAATATATTAGGGAAAATCAGGACACACCTGCAGTAAACAGGATGAACTGTCCAAAAAGGAGAATTGAGGAAGGTGAGGTTAGAGATGAGAATGTTGTTAGAGTTCATTAGTTCAAGAAGGTGACCTCTCGTATACTCGAGCGTTCTGTTCCACCATAGTTCCCACCACATTTTTCCTTGACCGTCAATTGTTCCATTATGACCTGAAATCCCACACATAAAGGATCGAATGAGTATACTTGGACAAGCTTTACAACTTCATGTATCAAAGCCATGACATGTCATAGAATTTTGGAGGAAGTTAGCAAACATACTAATTCTGGACCAAACAAATTTAACAGACTGTCACTCTGTTTCTACTGTAAGAACTTTCATTATGTCTACCTAACACCTTGACAGGGAAGTTCTTTTGTTCACCAAGACTAGTAATTCAATTAAGTATTTTATTAAAGAATGAAGTAACTGCTTGCCTATTTCTATTAATTGTGACCTCTGGTAGGTAGATCGATCTAACACCTTGACAGGGAAGTTCTTTGGTTCACCAAGACTAGTAACTCATCAAGTGTCTTATTAAAGAATGAAGGAACTGCCTGCCTATTCTAGTGAATGTGACCCTCTGGTAGGCAGATGGACAGACAATTTTATGAGAATATAAATTGCCATTACAAAGATTAAATTGATACATGTGACATCAATGATTTCAACATGTTCTAGTTGATCTTTCAATAAATTCACATGCACCAATTTCATATCCACAGCTCACATGGTCATTTTGTGTTTTAAGTCCTCGACTAAGGAGGGCAAAAAAAATATTTGGTACCTGTAATGACAACATCAGTGAGACCGTCCCCATGAATAAGGCTTATATGCCTTCCTCCTAACCGCTCTCTCCCTCTTCCATAAGAAGGCAATGGCTCAATTATAGGCCATTCCTTTGGATCCTATGAAGAAGAAAGCCAAAAATAACCTCATCAACCAAAAACTGCACAAAAGATTGAACAAAAAAACAAAAACTGCACAATAGAGTAAGGGTTTCGAGAAGTTAATATGTATAGTGATCCAAGGTGTCGAGATAGAACTATAGTCAGTAAGAATGTATTATTACTATTAAGTAATAGCTTATCATCCACAGGAATTGCTATTCACTTGAAAGCATTGTTGTTACTTGTTAGTGTATTTCCAAGATAATAATAATAAAAATGATACCCAATTACAATTTAAGAAACCTTTATGTGGCTGTGACAGTATGGCACCCACAAAAAAACAAAAAAATATATTATTAATAAAACCAAAGAGAGAGTATAGTCCCATAAATTTAATTTTGGTTGGTCTGAGTATGTTGCAGGAACAGATCAGGGGATACTAATATTCTGGCATCAAAGTACCAGAATTTAAGGTGCAGAACAGAAGAAAGTACAACGCAGGGAACAAGACAATCATGAAATTTAAGTGAATACTTGTTGATGGTGGGCTCTCTTCAGCTGTACCCGTGAACCTTATTATTCCCTCTAATGGAAAATGCTTCCAAATCATCTATGACCATCATATCGGTGACCCTCATGAGTCATGACTAATAATAAAAGCATTCCTACCTCAGTGGGCATTGAGCAACAAGTAGTAACAAATGCATACCTGTATCGGTAATTATAACCGGCCAATGTCACTAAATTATTTTATTTATTTCGGTAGGGTAGATACTCAATTAAAATTCCCACAAAAACAAATTCCACAGTCTCATGCAACCCAAAAGTTGATGTGTACTTAGAGAGGAAATGATGCACATTTTCGCTTAGGTTGTTTTTTGAGGTTTTTGACTGTGTTTCTCTTTTTTTTTTTAAAAATAATGTTTAATTTCGGTCACCCCTAAACCAATGTTCTTATTTTATCGCAACTTAAAATTTCTATATAATTTTCCTAACGGTACTCATAAGTTCGGTGTTCAAGTTTTCAAATGAAGTTCACTGCCCCAGTAATATTTTGAAGTTTACCGTTCCAAATTTACTTTCATTCACATATTCTTAGTAGTTAGTACTAGATTCTACAATTACGAACCCAAAGTTAATATATTTAGGGTAAAGAAAAGTTACCTGGGAGCCGAGAATTACAGCGCCGTGCTCGAGAAAAAGCGTGAAGTTACTGGTGAGGTTAAAACTCCCCGTCAACCATCTCCCTTCGGGAACATTCAGCTGGGCCCCACCTTGCTGCTCCTGCATGAACCGTATCGCCTTCCTAAACGCCGCCGTATTCGACGTCGTCCCGTCGCCGACTCCGCCGAAGTCTCTTATCGACATCACCGTCTTCCTCCTCCTCCTCCGCGGAGCTCTTCCGTCCTCGCCGAAGAATCCGGAGCAGCTCCTCCTCGTCGGGTCGGTCAAAGCGGTTTCGGATCCCCAGACCGACCCGGCCCAGCGCGGCAGGGCAGCCATGGTGGAGATTTGGTAGGAGAGGAGGAGCATGATGGTGAAGAGGAGGAGCAGAGACGGCCACGTCGGCCTGATGGCGCCGCCGAATATGGACTTCTCCGAATCCATTTCTTCTCTTCGTGCATGAAAATCAAAACCGAAATCCCTAAACAATAGTAATAGGGCGGAATTGAAATTCGAAGAAGAAGAAGATGGGATTTGTTTTGGAGGTGGAATAGAACAGTGTTTTGTAGTATGGTCACGCGTTACGTCAAAGAGAAGGGAGGTGTGGTCCACGCGCGGTGTGCGCACGAGTGTGGGGGTGTTGTGAGAAAGGTGAAGAAAAGCTGGATCCGTTTTGTTCGGTGTGGGTGGTGAGGTGAGGATCGTGTGTGGGTTAGGACCATTTTGGGTTTGTGATTGATGGCGTGGCGGAGGTTGGTTGGGTAGTGGAGAAGTGGGAGTCAACATTAAAGTAGAACAAATTTGACTTTGGTGGGGTGGGGACTGGGTGATTATTGCTTTCGGCGAGCTTCTTACACGTGGGAATGTGGTGAGAACTGTGAAGGAACAAAGAAGGCGCTCTTCACCGGACTATTCTGAAAAAAAAAAAAAATTATATAATTTTTCAGTGGGGACGGCATACCGGTCCAAGATGTATTCTCTTTCAGCACATGCCACGTGTCAATAGCAGTGGAAAAATTGGAATTTCTAGTTCAACCAGGTTGGTCACGGATCCGTAGCATATAAAATTATAATTAAAATTATAACAAGAATATCATCAATTAAATTTAAAGACAACTAACAGTTGAGATTAGTTATAAAAACTAGATCTTTTTCTTTTCTTTTCTTTTCTTTTTTTTAAATTAAAATTTATCTATTAAAAACATAATGAAAATTGATGATTACATACTCTCATTTTGGAATACGATTAAGAGGAAGTTAATTGTTTTCTATTGAAACTCATTTACTAGATATAAAATGGAAAAATAAATAAACATTAGATGAAACTCATTTACTAGAGAGTATCTTCATCATTTACCTCTTCTTTTTCAAAAAAAAAAAAATTATATGATGATGTATGTCATAACACGTTGGAAAACATATAATCATAATATGTATGGAAGTACTTAGATCACAAGAATCTTTTGAATTAAAAAAAAAAACAAGAAGCTGATATAAGTATGTCTAAGGTGCACTGGATGACTACTTTCGACTACCGTCAATTTTCTAACTTTGAAACTTAATTGTTTTCTTTCCTCTTTAGTAAATGAGTTTCAATAGGAAACAAATTATTTCCTCTTAATAGAAAAAATATTTAGTTTTATGACGAATCTTAACCGTTAGTTATTATTAGATCTAATAGATGATATTCTGGTTATAATTTTGATTATAATATTGTATACCACGGATCCTCCCCCAACCTAGTTTATCCGATTTTTTTTTTTTTTTAACAACGTGAGATAACAAGTCGTTTCGGTTACATAGAAGAATCGGTAACATATTCACGTAGTTAGTATTCAAAATAAGGTTCCCTGGGGTATCTTGCAAAGTCGAACTAGTTCCTTGTCGTAAACGCATAAACTCGAACATCATTCAAACCTGCTGTCCATAAATTAGAGGATGTTGGGATTCAAATGCTTAACATGGAAGCTTCATGTTAGGCTAGTTGAATGCAACACCATGTGATTACTTAAATCAGTTAAATGTAATATATAGAGGGATAATGTTTGGGTGGTGCTATTAACACACCTCTTTTTTGCTATTAACACACACTCTATATGGTGAGAACCAATTATCAATCAAATTCAAGTGGCAAGTTTGTAAATAAAATTAAAAAAAGAAGTAGATATAAAAATAGATGGGGTGTGTTAATAACAAAAATGGGTG
>NC_020491.1:12294814-12315621 GCF_000184155.1 Fragaria vesca subsp. vesca
GAGAGAGAGAGAGAGACCATTGTGGGAAACTCTTTTAATGAGGACCCTAAAGTTGAGAACTAGTTGAAGATTTTTCAGCTTATCTCACTTTTCGATCTTATATCCACATCTTGACCGTTCAGTTTATAGGTATTTATGAGTAGATCAAATTTTCAGCCATATTGAAAATCGTTAAGACATTTATAAGTGTGATTTACCAATTATAAACTTCAACGGTTCATGTTTGGCAAATTTGGTTCGTCCATTAATTTGATTTAGTTTGTTACCTTAACGACCACCGATTTGACTAAAAATTTGTAGGGTTGATCTACACATATAGACCTAAAAACTGAACGGATGAGATGCCAAGATGTGATCGAAAAATAGGTCTTTTAAACCATAAACCGAAAAGTCTTCAACTTACGAGTCCTCAGTAGAAGGGCTCTCGACCATTATGAAGCAATATTTATAAAAAGATACAATTGTTCTTATACAATCGTGCTTATAAGAGGTTTATATACCAATTAAGGAGGTGTGAATAAAATTTGTGTTAGCCAAACCAAAAGTGTTGCGTTTAATTTGAATTTTATAATTTTTGTTTCAATGGCTTTTAGTTTTCCACTTTAAATCATGTTAGATATCCATTTTGCATCACTGTATCCTTCTAAGACAACTAGATATTTGTATAGTCCAACCCATAACTTCGAGTGTACCTTAAGTACTTGCCAATGCATAGCTCTAGGATTACTCGTGTACATGCTTAGCTTCTTCACAACATAAGCTATGTTTGGTTTGTACAACTCGTTAAGTACATCACTTCCAATGACTCTGGACAATATGATTAAAGATTATTACTCAATCCTTTCGGTAATTTCAATCAAACACGACCAGGTAAGATGGTGAGGTTTTAGTGGAGCATGGCTCGCTTAAGTATATTGCCCAGCTCGATAGTTCTTGCCTAGACATCGTGTCCGATTGAGTAAGCTTAGTTGGAAAGATTGATAACCTTCCTTCCTATAGTTCATATGGAGCTTTCATTTTCCCTTTGGGCACCTTATTTAAAAGGTCATTGGCCATTAAATTGACATCTCCCCACATTTCGGGTGCCATATTTTGTTGAGTTAATTTTCAACCTCATTTTTATAGAGAACCTATTTCTTTATTCCCTCATCTTTGCTTTCCAGCAAATGCACACAACAATATTTTGTATTATTATCGATAAAGATGATAAATTATTTATTAAGATGATAAAGTATTTATTACCACCTCTTGTTTGCGTTAATCTCAAATCACATATATCACTATGGATTAGATCAAAGAGTTTTCAACGTTTTTCTTTGAAAGATGATCTTGTTAGTTTTGTCTCAAACCGAGTTTCACACTTATGTTTGATAAGTGATCATGTTAATTAGTCTTTGCAAAACATCGTAATTAACATATCCTAGTCTACCATCCCATAAAATGGAAGACTCAAGCATATAGGTGGAAAAGCTAGCTTCATTCATTTCCTTGACAATTCTCATTTAAATAATCCACCACCCATAGCTCTATATCATTTTGGACAAAACAAAAACGTCATTTACTGAGTCTAAACTCATACAGACCTTAGGAACATACAATTCTTTATTTGAAATTTCGTTCCTTTTCAGAGTTCATTTCATGAACCTGCTTTTCTAAACTTGGCTTGGTCATACCACAACTCAAGGTCTCCTATTCCGCAGTCAAAATCCTTGACTTCTTCCATGCTCTGTCCGTCAGACATGTTCTCATCAAGCAGAGGCCATTCACAGCTTGCAATACTCTCATTCTCGAAGTCAATTGCTGCTTCAAGACCTGCATGCTTAGTTACATTCTCATCATCATTAATCATGATGACTCCATGGTGTATGTCAGGCTATAATTTCATTTCATAATGTCGTCCTGAACATGACTCCCACATGCCTCCATATACATCTAACGCCCTCCAATAGTTGGCATATCTTGCACTATAGTTAACAAATGGTGCAAATCTTGACTTATCATTTGGGACTTTTCCATATCAAAGTGTGTAGCTCAAATGGATGACCAAGCAATACCTTTGCCCAATATGTCACAGCCTTGTGTGCTGCTGCTACTTTTACCGCCTCAATGGTGAAGTCTTCTGTCACATCCCGACCCTTAAATTTTTACCTTATTTATTAACTTGGTTATAATAAGAATTTTACCGTCTCCGTCATTAAGGTTATAATTTAATTGGCCATAGAGGTGTTTTGAGGGACGTTTATTTTCGGAGAATTATTTGTAGGAGAAAAATTTGACGACGGTAAAAATAGTAAATTTTAGCTAGTAAAAGGTAATTTTTACTAGGGTAATATTTTTTCGGGGTGTTTTATTTTGGAGTTGGGTTGGTTTAAGAGTGTTGGACCGGGTGGTGTGAGGCCCAAACACCACTTTTCTCTCTCTTCTTCTTCTCTTCCTCCCGATCTCTCTCCCTCTCCCGCTGCCCGATTTTCCGGCCGCCCGCCTGCCGCCGTCCGGCCACCGTTCGCCGCCGCTCCGGTCCCAAACTGTCGGTCTCCGACCCAGCTACCTCCCTGGACCGGTGACAGCCGCCCTAACTCCGCCGTGAAGGAGTTCTTCCCCCAAAAAGCGGCGACTGTCGTGGTGGTTCCTTCGCCGGAACTCCCTCGTCCGGCCGCCATAGCCAGCGATCCTTAGCTCGTTGTGAAGCCCTCCTCCCGTGCAGCAACTCCTCCAAAGGTCTCACTCCCTCTTGAGCTAGGTAAAGAGAAATTTGAGGTGGAAATTCTAAGGTTTTTATGATGTTTTCGTTCGATTGGCCTAGTTAGGCTTGGAATTGGGTGTTGTGCTAGTTAGGAAAGTTGTAGAGCATGATGAGAGGATTATTCTGTCAAAATTTCATAGGCATTGGAGGTCGCCGGAATCGGCCTCCGGCCGCCGCTGCCGACGGAGCCGCCGCTGTTTGGGAGTTTTGTATAATTTTAAATGTGGAATATTTAGGGGAGTTTATTGATATGAATTATGGAATTTTTGGATGAGTTTTGGATAGGTTTGTGAATTTCCGAAGTTTGGTAATTTTGGCGGATTAATAAGGTAGAATCCGGCCGTTGGATTAAAGTCGTATAATCTGTGGAAGAGTGTAGTTAAGGCTGCTGGTTTTAGTGTTGAGGTGTGGACCGTATCGAAGTTAGGCAATGATGAGCGTGAGTATGGCTCTCGGTTAATTTTGCCTATTTTGTTTAAATATTAGATTTTTAGTTAGGAAATTAATTATATATTTGTGCCAGGGTTCGAGGAAACCTCACTAGAGTGGCGATTTGGATTTCGTCGGGCTTATGCCTAAAGTTGTGAGTGGACTTTTGTTTTAAATAATATGCATGCAATGATTGATTTTTGAGCAATTTATTGTGTTGGAGCATTTGACGTCATTTTATTTTGACGATTTTATTTCTTTTGAAGAGTTAC
Organism: Fragaria vesca subsp. vesca; assembly: GCF_000184155.1. Taxonomy (NCBI): domain Eukaryota; kingdom Viridiplantae; phylum Streptophyta; class Magnoliopsida; order Rosales; family Rosaceae; genus Fragaria; species Fragaria vesca. The sequence goes on from NC_020491.1 coordinate 12,298,259, forward strand.
CGAAAATGGGATTTTCGGTGAATATAATTATATATTGATGAGGAGAGTATGTATATAAATGCTAGCTAGCCATATGTGTCTGTCCACCTTAATGGCGTAGCATATAGCTGCATTATGGTGTGACGTGAGCGTTGGACGTGAGCGTAGTAGCCCTATATAAGTGCCTAATTCATATAGGGGGTATGGACACATATTTATACACCCATCTGTCCACCTTAATGGCGTAGTGTAGCACCACATTAAGGCGTGACGTGAGCGTTGGACGCGAGCGTAATAGCCCTATATAGACCCATGAATTTATATAGGGAGTATGAACGTGTGTAAATACATACATATATTTTAGCCTGAGAGGCTCTATTTTATAAAGCTTTGGAGACTAGCCGGAGCTAGTCGTGTTATTGTCAGTTTATGAGATGAGAGCTTTTGAGCTTGTTGCATGCAGCATAATTTCTATGGAAATTAAAAATGGGAATGCATAAATATTTTTAATAAATTCATTTGTGTCCACTCACTCTAACGTTTTCAAATGTTTTCCCCTGGGCTCTTCGTTTTAAAATGCCCAGTTGCAGGTTAGCATAGTTGTAACACCTTGACCCAGGTGTTAAAAATATAAACGAATAAAATAAATAAGGAAATCCTAATTTGAAAATGAGATAGGATCTCATAATCAAACAAAACGACAAACATTTTTGTCGCATTTGGAACCTAAAATTTTGTTTGTTAATTTGCGGCTGCACCCAAAACTTGATCGGGCTGCCTACGTACCCTTTTAAAGGGATCAAGCAACTCGTAGTTCAACATTCTAATCTACAACTCTACCTTCCTAACCACCTCACATTTACCACCATAAGTCTAAAATCAAAACCATACTTATGCAATCATCAAACATGCATTCTTTCACCTTGAATCCAAGTTTGCTAAGCATTCTAACTAGTTTTTACTATGGACACCCATTAGATATACTATGGACACCCACTTCAACTAAAACCAATCCCAAATCCATACATAACACTCCAATATCCACTTCCATATATAAGCACAATCTAACAACTGTCTAACATTAATATTCTTATACCCGGTTATCAATTTTAACCGTTAATATTGCTAGTCTTCGGAAAATCCGAAACCTAACCAACATTACTCCAAAAATTGATAACTTTCCACCAATGGGTTTCTCTCATTTTTAGCAATTTAATAAGCATGAAAAACTGCCCAAAAAGTGACAGAACCGCCGCCAGCGACAGCCGGCCGGCGGCCAAACTCCGGCCACCTCCAATCGTCACCAAAATTTGACAGAACCTTCCTCTCAACCTTTCGAACAACTTTCATGAACAACACTAAGCTCAATTCTAGCTCTAAATAGTTCATTTGATCAAGAACAGTAAAACCCGATTTGGGGCTAAAAACCCTAAAATTTCAAAATCTCAAATTCTCCTCACACACCATGAACCGAGTTACAAGCTTCTATATGAATGTTGTACTAATCAAACCCAACTTAATCATATAGAGAACTCACCGATTGGTGGCCTGAGGAGGGAGAAATCCGGCTAAAACAGCCACGAACAGTCGCACCTTCTCGCAGTGATTTCTCCCAAACGGCGGCGAGAGGGACGTTGTCACCACTCTAGATCGATAGGTCTCCTCCTTAGCTTCTTGCCAATACCCGGATTGCCGCCCAATTCGGCCTGACGGCGGCGCACGAGGCAGAGAACAGTGGCGGAAGAGAGAGAATCGCGCGGGAGGAGGAGAGAAAGAGGTGAGGTAAGTTTTTGATTTTTCTACCTTCCACCTTCGGTAAGTTTCTCTTTTTATACTCTTCACCGAAACAGTAATCTCCCGTTTTTAGACCATAACTTTCTTATACGAACTCCGATTTGTGCGTGCCACGTGTCCACGAACTCGTATTAATGTTCTCTACGACTTCCATGCAGGAAGTTTTCCCAAATTATCGACTTAACGAAAAGTCAACTTTTTGGGTCCTTTAAGGTAAAACGGTTGCAAGGAACAATAATTGAAAATTTACTGTAACCTTCATAAATTCAAAGAACATAGCTTGTCGCTCTGGAAAATAATCCGGGCATACCGGTGAGCTCGTATAAACGTGTACCACAACTTCGGAGTTTTAAATCCACTATTTACCGTTTTCAGAAAAACTCGAAAACAAACTCGAGCAATCACTATTTAAATCTTCGAGCGCGAATAAAGAAAATCCGCGGTAACTCATAACCCCGAACAGTACCCTTTTAGGTATGAGGTATTACAATAGTTGAGGCCGAGCGTACATGGAGAAGAGGCATAGTCAATAGTATAGCTTCCGCTCATTTCTATTTATTTCTAGTTCCTCTCCTCTCAAGTAAAGTTGCTCTGAATATGTGGTTGTTGGTTTAGGATCTTTGTTAGATTAGTGAATCTATATTGGGAGATGTTGTGATTGTGGGGAGCACGAAGGCTCCAGGAGTTTATAAGGTTGGAGTTGGAACTTTTAGAAGTGCTTGCAGATGTTTTATTTAGGAAGGGTTGTCCATTTTCAAGGGAGGTTATGCCGAATTTTCGGTAAATTTTCTTTGGAGGTGGTCCCTGCAGGATTTACTTCGGGTTTCAGGATGAAATTCGGGGTGGGTCTTGACATCTTCAGTGTTTCCTTAGAGCTTCAAGTCTACCTCAGTCTCCAGGATATTGCCATCCTTCACTTGTGTTGCAGAGATATTTTTGTCTCTGCCGTCCGAATTGGATAGATATTGACACTCACCTCAACAAAGCTTTCAGATTCTTTAGCAACAATCAGTGTCACGTCCTTCTTGGAAACCAAGGGACTCGATGTGCTTTTAGGCACATGTGGTGCCTCAACACATCTTATCACTATTTTAGTGACATCCTGAATGACATCTTCATTCTTCGAGTGAATCTCATTGAACTTCTCAGGTTTTCCTCCATGTGAGAATGAGACATGTACAATGGCAGTCACATGGTCAGCACTTGGGTCGACTCTTTGGTTGTTTTATCAAATTGTCCAGAACCACTTTTGGTTGTCATTTTTGAAAACACACCCGTAAGTGTTAAATCTCTTAATATAAACATTTTTTCTTGAAGGAAACATATATATTAGCAATACATTTCGTAAGACAACATAATTCATGTAGGAAACCAATTCCGTTTATGCAACTGCCAATATAATTGTTCACCAATATATGCAATACCTATAATTTGTCTTAAGAAGATTGTAACAAGAAGAGGTTAGATATTGCAAATATATACACATAAATCCAATTTATAATTAAAAATAATTATAAATAATAAAATAATGAACATGAAACCAATTACTATGGACAATTTTTGGTTACCACTCTTGATTGAAGGAGAAGTGGAATTTATGGAAGCGAATCGAGTGTTTTGGAACACTTAGAATAAAAAACACAAATATCGTTTTATGCTACCAACTCGGATGTAGGACTAGATGAAAATGTATGAACAACTTTTGGTTACNCTTTGACTTGAACGGAGAAGCGAACGAAGTTTAGTAGGGAACGCGAATACGAGTGTCTTTGGAACACTTAGAACGAAAAACACAAATATCGTTTTATGCTACCAACTCGGATGTAGGACTAGATGAAAATGTTGAAGTCTAGTCGTGTATCTCACACATTTTCTTTAAGACAAATTATGTCTCCTCTATCGGTGCAAAATGATTGATGACATTTGTCTCCTCTATCATGACTCTAAACCACGAGGACCACTTGTAACTTTTACTCAATATTAAATTATCAAGGTTTTACTGTAGCAACGAGAAATAGAGGGTCAGAAACGTAAAATCGTAGCAGATGAAGAGAAAAAGAGTGGAGACAGAAACTTCGGGTTCGCTGTCTTCGGTGCTTCCAGCTCCGAGATAGACATAGACCAACTCCCAGCTGACATCACGGTCACAGAGACCCGATAACCCAATTGAAGAGCCCAAGTCTTATAGAGACCTAAGAACCCAATTCCAGAGATAAGAAGGAAGAAGGGTCTTCGGGTTTCCAGGTTTGTATTTTCTTTATTGTCACTGTTTCTGAAAATTGAGCCACCATTTTGCCTATGATCACTGCTTTCACTATTGTATTTAGCCCTACCTGAACTGCGATTGATTATAGAATACTGCATCATCAAATGAGCACATTTGGTGTTTCTAGCTTTACTGCAAGCTATGAATATGAGCATTTGGTGTAGCGTTTTCCAAATGAACTGTTGTGAACTTGACTCTGGGACTCTCTACAAATTTGAAAATTGGAGGAAAAGCTGTTGGACATAGTAATTAGTTGTAGTTTTGATCATTGACGTAGTATTTCTCTAGAGATAATTATGTTTTAGTTTGTATTTTTGAGGACCGAAAGTGAAAACTTGATACTTGGGTTGTTATGTATTCGAAATGGGGAGTTTGGGGATTGCAGGAGGTTGTTTGATGCAATTTCGGAGGTGAATGTTGTTTCGTTGGATGCGTTGTTTTGGTGTTATGTGCAGAGTGATTTCTTTGGGGAGCAATGGAATTGTTTTAGGAAATTGTGCTGAGTGGAATGAGGCCTATTGAGTTTTGGTTGCTGTCTCTTGCTTTCTTCGTGAGTAAGAAATTGTTGAGAATGGTAATGAGAAGTTGAAGATAAAGTGGCCACTGTTGGGTTGTACAGTTATTATGTTATTTTTTTTGCCAGAAATTCCTTCACCACGCACAAAGTGCAGGCATGAAGGCTAGTATCAATAAAACATGTATGTTTTATGTTGTGTGTTCGGTTGCCTGTGAAGAAAAGGCTTCCAGAACATGAGGCTATCAAGTATGCAAAAGTGTGGAGGAGGGCCAAATCGAGTGATTTATAAATGAGGTTATCACTCTTGCCCAAATCAACAATCAAAAGGTGATCAAGTTGTTGGACTAGCTACTGTTCGAGACTAGAGCTTCATTTTCGGTTTCTGGTAAAAAAAACAGGAAGATTTCCGTGCCTTGTTGCCTTATTGGCATCCTTATAGAGATATCAGCAGGTCTTGCTTATCTGCATTCTCAACCAAGCAGTCCTGGTGGTGTCCCCATTTCCAACATACATAAGTCAATCAATAAAAAAGAACAATCATAACTTCTCATTTCCTTTTGTCGCATAAATTACAAATTGGCCTATTTTGGATTCTGGCACCACAAGTTATGGAAGAAATCAGAGCTTGCACAGAGACACCTTGAGTTGTATAACCAAGAAAGGCTCATAATGGAAGAATCGGCTGGAGGGTAAAGGAATAGGCCAGTCGGAATCTTACAGTTCATAGTATTTGACAGAGAGTGGTACTTGATGGTAAATTAGAAAATAGGGCAATGGCCAATTGATAGGGTGAACGATTGGTAGCTAGCTAGCTACTTTAATTGTCATTTTCCTTTCTTGTTTTTCTATTTCTCTACTTTTACTTCTAATAATGCGAAGGTTTATGCAAAGTTTTTTTAAATTTCCTGGATATAGTATGCTGGGAAACCCAATGGGACAAAGCAGTCAATACTAAAGCTAGCAATCTTCTTCTGTTCTTCATGTAACTCATTTCCCTAGAACTATCTGCTTACAATTACTAGAAACGCTATGCTTACTTATTGGAACATATTAGGCTGAACCAAATAACTAAATTTCTATATCTGCTTAATTATGTAGAAAGTACAACAAGTAGTTGCACACCCAAATTTATTCAATAGAATCAGATTATATGGGGAGAGCCAGCATTCAGCTTTAGCCTTAGCAAGGTGGCATATCTAGCAAGGTGGCATATCTGGTGGTGGAGGTAAGATGTGTGCTTTAGGGTCCTTCCCATTTTTCACTATGAATGTCATATCCATGCCCCATGACATATGCCTATCCAGATGACAATGCATAAACCAAACTCCAGGATTGTCAGCCTTAAATCTGATGGTAGTCCACCCATTTACAGGGACAGCAATGGTGTTTCGAAGAGGAGGATCAACAAGATTGTACGTCAGAGGGTCCTTATCCTTGTCAAAGTTCCCGAGCCCCATTCCAACTACATAGAAACTGAAACCATGAAGATGCATTGGATGATCATCCCCTGCAACCAAATTAGTCCCCTGAAACACAAGCTCCACCGTTGCGTCGTATTCCAGTACCTTCACCTCTGTCCCTCGTTTTGGGGTCTGAAGGTACAGCGGCAAGTCCTGCGCTGTGAAGTTAAACAGCAAAGGCGGGGTTTTTGGAAACCGAGTTCCAAATGCCCCGTTGACATGGTAATAGTAAGCTTGTAGTATGTCAATGCTAGGGTTCACAAAGCTAATGTTGTTCACACTAGCGGCCAGGCGCGTCCCATTAGGCCCGGCGCAGGAATTATTGGGGCATGCAAACGTGTTGACGGAGACTGTAAAAAACAAGTGATTTGTAATCTTCAGTGGAACATCAATGGGGTGGTTTTTATCAGCCAAGCTCCTTAGACTACCACTGAAATGAACTGATGCATTAGTGTCATTGTGGGCAGGAAGATTAGGAAGCAAAGGTATTGAAGAAGGGGTATAGTTTCCTTTCGTTCCCCGATTCGTGTATTGTAGAAGGGCTCTGGTGGTGGTGTTATCATAAGGAACGGCGCCACCAACATAGGCTGTAGCAGCCATGTAGTAGTGGTTAGGGCTCTGATTAGCATGGAGCAAAAGATCCATGGTTTGGCCAGGTGAGATTGTGACATAATCGGTTGTGAAAGGCTTGGTGTAGCTAGCATCTGTGCCTACAACTGTGACTTTGTGATTGGCGATGGCGAAAAACAGTATCTCTTGCACAGCAGAGTTGATTAGTCTCAGTAGGTAGGTTTTGCCATAGTCAACCGTCACCTTGAACGTGTCTGCAAATCAGGCACATAATGATAGTTTTAGTGCACATAATGATACATACTTTCAAAAGGCACATAATGATAGTTTTAGTGCTTAGTAGGTGAAAGAATCTCAGTGCTGCAAATACCATACATGAGCAGAATAACATACTGATGTTGATATCTTTGAGTTCAGTTTAGGGCTTAAGCATCTTGATCTGTACCACTATATCAGTTTATCTGGCATTACGGCTCTATGTGACAGTAAACTAATTAGACTTAATTTCGCGTATGATTATCGGGTAGCTGGAGTTGGAATACTGACCTGATTTAGAGCATGGATAAAGATCACCAGGTTGGCCATTGATGAGGTAAGCGTCGGAGATATTAGGGTCCCCTCCGGTTTGAATAGTTCGAGTATAAAGCTTCCCTATATCTTCCTTCCACCACTCTCCTGCAATTTTCAATGTACAACTCAGTTCTTTACATTAGTCAAGTGATCAGAATGAATAGTTAGGATAATTGTGAGCTAACTACGTACCCAATATGATCGGAATTTCTGCATGAGGCTTGGGGAAAGGGTACTTGCTCTTCTTCGAGGGATATATGATGATGGCACCGTGGACAGTGGCTCGATCCCACTCGCTGTGAGCATGCCACCAAAGGGTGCCTTCCTCTGTCGAGAAGATGATCTTCTGGGTGAACTTGGCTCCTGGCTGAATAGGACACTGCGTGATATAATCCGGTCCGTCCGACCATGGATTCCTTGGTTGCGCAACGCCATGCCTGCTCGTGATTGAGTAGCTTGTTATATATGGATTGCAAAGTAGTAAAGTACAAGGAATCCGTGATCAAAAACCTAAGACAATCAAGCACCAACGCACCAGTGGAGAGTGATGTTACGACTGCCTCTGTTAATGACTTCGACGCTGATAGTGTGTCCTTTGTGAACGTACAACGTCGGTCCCGGAAACTGGCCGTTTACAGTCAGGATGTTCTTTGTGCTGCAGAGTCTTGTGTATGGAGTGTCTTCCACCTACGTACACATGTAGCTCGTAAAATCGATCGTAATATGAAACATACACAAAGCAAATGGGTGTGTACATAGAGGCAATACCACATTAGACATACCACAAAAGTGTAACGAGCTGGCCAAGCTTGGCAATGGAGGAGGAAGCCATTAACAGCAAATAACAACCCCAAAAGTTGCAGATGAATGCTAATTCTGGAAACCTCCTTCATGTTCAACACAACATGCACTAATAAACTACTTTCTAAAGATCCATGTATATATATATAGTGAGAGATGTATATATTCCTAGCTAGCTTTATGACTATTCACTAACAGTAGTAGTGGTCAGAATTTACCATAGAACTGGTGATGATTGATATGCTTGGAATCAAAATGCGACTTCTCTTGTGTTCTATCAGTGGTTATAATCAACTCGAAAACTTTGTAAAGTTCAGCTTTGACGAGTTAGATTACGTATACTTGCGGAGGGAAAGTATACGTAATTCTCTTATATTCTAGTTAGCTTTTACCTAGAATATATACCCAATTATTGTTTCCCAGAAATAGGCCAAGTTAGTTTTGTTCTTCCTATTACATTTTCAGAACGAATATAGCAGGGGGATTAATATATTTCATACAACTTTTTCCATTCAAGTCACACATATTCTTACTTTCCAACACTTTCTCCATATCCAAGTTATAATCTCGGGTCAAATATTGTTATTTGTCATAAATTTTCTACCATTTCCAGAAGAATGGATGAGAAAGGCTTATGAAAGTTGATTGATACTATTCAAATGTAGTAGTTACTTTACCTAGCTAGCTTGGCAAAGGTTTGAAATTCTTTTGATGAATCAACGAACTGATAAAGATGTATAACTAATATTCTTCGTAGTTAGAGAGTAGTAAGTAGTGAAAATGAGGCATACCTAATCCAACATCACCGAGATAATAGCTAAGCATTTTCATATTCTTTTCAACATAGATGATTGAAGTAAAGTGTTTCTTCACGTTAAGCAAGCACAGTGAAAGATGACTAGTGTTAGCTAGGTTTGGGTAATTTCAGATATCTTAGTTTATTTTGGCAATGAATGAAGACAATACTTTGAAGTTTGACCAATGAAGAAACAGTGCACTTGTCTACAATCCCAAAGACAATATCAATAGCAACTAGCAGTATCAATCTCTGTAGTTAGTTAGTTATATATCTTTGCTAACTTTGATTTCAGTTACACTACCTATTAGCAGTAACCTTGCTAAGGTTTCTGTATAATTTGTTGCACTTTCTGATTTCAGGTGCTTAGACTTGAACCATGAAAGAATCAAAACCTCAATCAGAGATCAACAAACTGATAACGAAGCTTGATCACGACGTAATAGTTATCGATTCGAATACCATGTATTTTCCCTTTCAGTCTTTATCTGGCTATCCTGCGTATCTCTTCAGCATACTAGAAGAGAAAGAAGCTAGTCCATTAGTTATCTGTAGAAAAACGTCAATTTTTAGTTATTCAAACAGAACTCGACTCCTTAAGTATTATATGTAATTATATAACAATCATTAGTCTCTATCTGGTTTAGTACATTACGTCTGTTAGTTAGCTGACCAACCAAAACAGATCTAGAAACAAGACGGCTGAAATTAGTACATTGACACAAAAACAAGAATCTACTTTAGAATCCCTACGTAACTTCAGCTTAGAATTCAAAGATGAACAGGAAGCAGAGTCAAATTAGCTTGTTGTTGTGTGCAAGAAGAAACTATGGCAACTTCGTACTTGTTAATTGATAGGTAGCAGTCATAGCATAATCAAAAGCAAGGTGGCTTGCTCAGTTGCCAATTCGGATGAATATACCAAGTCGGATGATTAACTGTTTAATCAGCTTACGTCTACCTCAGAGTCAATATTGATATTCTATCATGTTGGCAGTGCAATCTTGTGTAAATGCCACGAGGATGGTATATATCTCGTCGATTATAACCACCTTTCTTTCCATTCTCTGATGACGACTGCGGCGGCTGCCCCGGCAGCCGACGGGAATAGTTATCGGTATAACGAAAGGTATATAGATATACCGGCAAGCTCCCACCAAAACACATACAAGTTGTAAGAATTCGCTTCCATTCCGATTTCAGAGGCCAACAGCGTAGTGTGACAAAGCAACGAGACAATAGCAAACTCTAGCTCCATGATAAACAATGACGTTGAAGCAAGGATGGAAACAAGTTAACACTACGAAACATGAAAGACCTACTCGTTATTCGGAAGACCCATTTGAGAGATTAGCAAAAGGAGTTGGACCTTACAAGCTACTCCCTAAGCATTTTCACCAACTTTCGGCTTACTCCTAATTAACCTAGGCATTTTCACCAAAACAAGATCATCATTTCTGTTTTGCTAGTTTCAATTCCAGCGTCTTCAGTGAGCATATTAATAAATTTGTCAGCAACAGAACTGTAAAGCTTCCATTACATATTTATATCCAAATTACATATCAGTAACCACTCAGAGCAACTAGAATTCAGAAGAAACATAACCATCCATCAGTTCCCTGTTAAGTCCTATAACCACATCAATGGCAAAAGTTTTACTGAGATTGTGTTAAAGCTTGCAGATGAAAGTAGATTTCCCTTGCTCTATTACTCTACTTCAGGGGAGCCACCTGGGACCAGCTGCATTGTGCACATAATATTAATGTGTTAAAGCTTGCAGATGATAGTCAAAAGTGTAGATGATCAGATGAAAAGTTGAATGGGTCACATAAATTGGGATATTGGAATTTCTTAAGCAAATCTTTTGCCAGGGTTTTGAAACAAGGTCACATAAATTGTATCAACCACATGCATGCACAATGGGACTAAATTTAACTTCCAACCCAACACTTACAATGGCAATGTTGTTTCCGTTGAGTAAAATCTGATCAAGCTTGGTTATCCTTCTTCCTTCAGCAGTAATCTCACTGCAACACAAAACAGATGAGCACATGTTAAACAATATAAAGCTTTTCAATATTAGTAGGTACACGAATCATTTAGTCTAAACTGCACACGCGCATGCACAAAACCAAAATAACATGGAAAAAAGAAGAGGACGGGCCTGCCAAAATGAAAATGTTACTATCAAACATGCCTGCACTCTATTGAGAAGAGTTCCCAGCACCTCATATTCACAGAGAAGCCAAATAGCCAAACAATAAAACCAAAAATTTGAGGCTATTGAGTTCTCTAAGAGTCCGGACAACGGACTCGTCAAAAATATACAGACAACTACGTGTAAGACTAAATATGCACAGAAAAATTCAAAATTACATACCAAAGCAAACAAAAAGACTTCTTTCACATAGAACCTAAAGCTACGTGTAACAACTCTTTAAGTTCTTTCACCAAAGATTGAAGGTCACTAGCTCCCGCAGCTGAAATTGTTTAACTAAGCCATATAAAGGTTTCATCTTTCTTTTTGATAATCATATAAAGGTTTCATCTACATTAACCAATGAGAAGAGTTCTCAGATTCCAAAATCTATTTACCACCTTTATCTATTTGATTCCCTAAAAGCAACCTCCTGTGATTGCACTCTGTTAAACAGATATATCCAAGGTCAATCTTCCACCACTTCTGATCACAAAGAAGACTTTGTGAAAAGGATAGGCTCCGTATATTTGTCAAACATTTGTGCTTAAAGAAAAAGAAAAAGATTTTGTTAAACTGAAGTACATGTACAAAATAGTGGACATGCAATCCACTAAGAACTCCTGGATGCGCTAGTAGAAACACCAAAGCAAAGAAGAAAGAAATGGCAAGCATAAGAGCAGGAGAATTAACTCACTGCTGCAATTTGATCTAAATGAACAGGAAAAGCGTAACTACTAAAACTCAAAGAAATTGATGATCATAAAGAGTCCGAGAAAAGAACTCTATCCAACAGATAGTCAAACTCATCACCCCCTCCATTCAAATGACCCCTTAACACCACCATTCAGCACTTCTCCCTAAAACCAACCCCTTCTTTCTCTCTCTCCAAAGCAAAGTTGTATACCTATCACCAAGGCAAAACTGTATACTTATCACACCAACAATTGGCTGGAATGGCCACAGCTCGCATTACGTTCGCTACACACCCTTCCACAGAGCTAAAGCAATTGGACTTGGCTAAAAAGCGGATGCAAACTCCTGGCTGCTATACTGAGGAAAGATACAATCACAAGTATTCATTCTCCCATGTGCAGTGATCCAAACTAACACCAGAATTGGGATATAACCTTCAAAAATACAAAATATGGAATTCACAAACTGCTTAGGGTAAGATTGTCTAGAAATTCACCATACTCTCCAATAACCACCTTGTCTTGTCTACATCAGATAAGCTCGACATCCTCAATCTGAGAATACAAAGCAGAGAATCCATAAAATGCTGAGTAAAATTGTTAAGCAAATTCACCACACTCTCCAATATTCTCATCGTCTTGTCTTGTCTACGCCAGACAAGCTTAATATGCTCAATCTGATAAGAGAAGGACAAAAGCTCTCCAACTTCCAGATGTTTGAATCCTACTAAATCCAAAATCCAGGCAATGGTATGATACAAATATAATCCATATAATCGACTATATGTATGGGAAACAGCTATTAGCTACTCCATTTTCCACCAAATATCAGTCACAAGCCGAAAATGAAGTTCCTAGTAAAATTATAATCCACTTCCCAAGTAATTCTTCATTGCTTTACCCCTTCTCAAGTTCTCAGTAGTTTGTACCAAAGATTGGAGGCCTAGCTCCCCACCACTGAAACTGCTCAACTAAGGACCATGGAAAGGTATTGTCGATAACTAAATTAACCAATGAAGAGAGTTCCGAGATTCCACAATCTCTCTACACCCGTTTTATCTATTTGATTCCCTACGAGTAACTTCCTGTGATTACACTCTGTTAGACAGAGATAACCAAGGTCAATGTAGCTCTTCTGATTCCGAAACTCTACAGTGAAACTGATAGTCTGAATAACTTTGTCAAACATTTCTTGCTTTATAGAAAAATGTTGAACTAAAAGAAAATTTACAAAAGAGGGGACAGGAATAAGAGCATGAGAGTTAACTCACTGCTGCATTCTCTAAGTGAAACAAAGAAAAAAAAAAAAAAAGGAACTACAAAAAAATCAAAGAAATTAAAGCCCATCACTCCCAGAGACGAACTCTATCCCATGAATAGTGAAACCCATCGGTGGGGAACATAAGATCATGAGAATTAACTCACTGCTGCATTCTCCAACTGAACAGTAAAGAGGGAACCAAAAACTTTTTTAGAAAACTGAAGCCCATAAAGACTCCCACAAACTAACTCTATCCCACCCATCCCACACCCCTCCCCCTCTCTTATCCAAATTACCCAAAACACCACTATTAAGGCACTTCTCCCAAAACCAGCCCTTTCATTCTCCCCGTAAAACAATGATGTGTACCTATTACACCATTTATTAGCTGGAATGTCTGTTCACATTACATTGCCTAAACACCCTTCCAACGAGCTAAAACAATTGGACAGTACAAAAACACGGATGCACACTCTCCGCTTCAATACAACACTGACGGGAGAGATAATCACAAGTATTAACCTTCTGCAGTAATCCAAAATAACACCAGAAGTTTAGGACGGTATTCAGCCTTCCAAATTACAAAATAGGGAATCCATCAACTGCTTAGAGACTTAAAGTAAGATTGTCTAGAGAATTCAACATACTCTCCAACATCCACCTTCTCTTGTCTTGTCTTACATTGGACAAGCTCAATATTTCTTTGAGAATAGGACAAAAGCTCTACAACTTGATCAGACAAATACTTCTAAACCCAAAATCCCAGCTCAAAGAAGAGATAGAACCGTTGGTACATATCCTGCCAATGGTATGGTACATATATAATCTATGTAAATGAGAATACGAGGCAAACATCTATGTCCCCCACCCATTTCTCTTCCCAACAACTTACCCATTCCCATTTCCCCACCACATAATAGCACCAAGTGGATAATGACATAGTTCCTAATAAAGAATTGAAAACCATTAACCAATTCATAAAGTAATTCTTTCCACCTTCCTTTACCCCTTCTCATCTCAAATTCTCATTAATCATTCTAACCTGTTAGCTGCTCCGGTTGGGATCCGAGAAAGAGAAAGATAGTAGACAGGCTTACTACTCAGTATAGATAAAAAGTTTCTACCATGTGGCTTGTCCAATGTGGTTTTCCTTGGACCTTTATCCTAAATCTCTACTTACCAGTTTACATGCCAACACGCACTTAAGGTTAGCCCAAGTGGTAACAGAGGGTGAGGAAATAGGGGTTAGAACTACAATAAAATTGTCTCATGAAAAAAAGGTGGAAAAATTGTTATGTAAGTTTCAACAACACAGAGAGCATCCGTACAAATCACACTGAAATTTTTTTAAAGAAAAGAAAAATAGATATAAAAACAAAAAAATTTCCCACATAATTATTGATAATGTGTTTTACTTTGAACCCTAAACTGTTCAAAATCTCTAACACTCCATGAAATTCAGCTATGTTTAGCTTCACATAACAATGAACTACTGAATGAGGGTTTCCAATTGCACAAAAGGTCCAATCTTTATGCATTGTCTACTCCTTTTTCTTAATTTCCCAATTACTCAGTACGAAATGTAAAGCATTTGCAGACCTAAAGCGAGGAAAACCCCCCAAATTAGGGTTTAGAGGAGGAGGAGGAATACATACTACTCAGTGACATCTTCGAGAACCATGTTGACGTAGACATCGAAACCCCTGAGAGTGCCGACGAGCTCCTTGTCGCCCTTCATGATCACCCATATCTTCGACCCTATGCACCTGTCGATCAACTCTGCGCGTTTCAAACATTAGATTATTCTTCCGTCTCTGATTTTCATCGGAAGATTAAGAGAGCGAGAGAGAGAGAGAGAGTGAACAAACCTGAGGGCATTAGCGACGAGGGATTGTTGGCCATTTTGAGACAGGAAGCTTTGGAGGAGAGACTGAGTTGTGAAGTGAAGCTTATTCTTTGGTTTTTGTTCCAGCTCTTCTCTCATCCCTCTTTTATTTGGGGTCCGTGGACAATTATTATTATTATTATTATTTTTTTAAGAAAATAGATAATTTCATAAATTTATCTCTGAGGTGAGAATCGTCATATTGTCTTGCAAGTTGCAACCAAATACATACACGGCACAAACAAACTCTTATGCCTGACAAGTAACCAACGTTGTAGATATGCTCAATAAAGTAAGTTTAACATAAATGACATCAAACTATTTCTATTTAATTCTTTAAAGAGAAATATCAGTTGACAGTCCCCTCAGTCATTGTATAGCTAAATACAACTCAAGAATTAAATAAAAAAAACTACCCATCATTAGTTTAGGTGAAGCCAAGAGTTTTAAGCAAATTCCTTGCCCTTGTTAGTATGGCTAACCACTTTCTTTATCGTGAGGAAGGTGATACGCATAAGGGGAGGAGATGGTTTCTTTGACGACTTGGGAACCTTTTATTGTTGCTAGACTTCTCTTATCGAAATCAGAGTAGCTTCCAAGTCATTTTCACTTAATCCCAAAGATTCAGCCTATAAGGTTAGGACTCTTCCACCCGAAATAGTTATGAGCTTCTTGGCTGAAAGAATGTACCTGGTGGAGACCCCTTTTTAGAATGGGAGGGTTGCTCAGTTGTATCCACTAGAACATGTCCTTCCACCGACATTGTAGTTAGTGCTTCTGAAGTAGGAATCTTCTCTAGAGAATAGGAATACGTTCTCTTCCTTTTCATGCATGGTAAAAGGGAGAGAACACATCCAAGTTCATTGAAAATGGTTGATGAAGATTGAAGGTCAACCAGGCGTCAAGTGAGAGAATGCCCCAAGAGGAAAGATTGGGAAGAGTGTTTAATTGGGCCGCCTCCAATATTTCTCTAATTGCTCTGTGCAATCAACATCTCTATCGTGTAGTATTTTGTATTTAAGTCTATCAATGACATCCCTATATATTCAGCAATTATATTAAAGGTTTTTATGAGCGCAATTGAGACAGACACATATATCGTTTGTGATCTTATCGCTAATGGCTTGGTTCCCAAAAAGTTCAATATCTGAGTATTACACATCATGCATTGTGCGGAATTCACTCTGCATGAGGGAAACAATGATAACTTCGAAGCACGCCTAAATCGAGTCATTCTCCTTGCTTCTAGATGTGTTACATTCTCATCACTTAACAATATTCTTTGTCTTGCCATAACAACCCTGACAACCCATGTATTGTTAGGTTGCTATATATGTGTAAAACTTGTAAATCATTTATCAATCTATATATTTCGGTAGTCATACCTAACAAAGACAACTTGTAAATCATACTTTAATAATATCAAAAGCATGTACAATATTGAATCAAAGTCTCGAATAACACAAAAGTGAGTTCTGGTATAACTCTTTTGTCCATTAAAATCTACGGCAATAGTAATCAATCGAATTATAAAGTCCAATGAGATCAAAATTCAAGATAAGAAAATAAGAGTAATTTTTTATTTAACACTAAGAAAGAAAAGCACGTATAAGCAGACTCAAATTCTTTTTTTTTTTGAAGACATAAACAAGTCGTATTCAAAACAAATAGATTAAAACAGACTACAAAAGTACAAAGCATAAACTATCCAGACTACCCTTTTTGTTTCTTGACATATTTTAATTGACTAAAACCAAAAACATTCTACTGTTTCACATTGTTTAAGTCACACAATAGTAACTTGGAGTCTGCATAACACCTCATGAATGTAATGCAATAGACTAGGATATGCGCTTCTAACATCTTTGTCAAGCTTTAACAATGACTTATCTCCAAGATGCCTATATGCATTTCTTATGAGTTGGATGAGGTCCACTACATTTTGACCATCCTAACATCTTCTGTGACCCTTTTCATCCTTGTAATCGTAGACATTTCTCAAATTTTGACCTATTTTTTCGGGAGAAAATCTGCTGTCCCCATTTCCCTATCCCCTTACATGTCTCCCTTTTAAATTTCGACATGTGGCATTTGTATCCTAATCAGCTTTAACACCCTCTAACCTTGTTAACCTATTCAAACTCTAACCTAACTCTAACCCTAACCCAACTCTAACTCATCTCTAATTTATAATTTTATTATTATATTTACAAAACCACCAAATCGAAGAATGACTCTTCTTCTTCTTCTCTTCCGTCTTCTCGTCTATCTTCTTCTTCTATTTTGTCTTCTCTTTTGTCTTCTTCTTCTCTTTTGTCTTCTCTTCTGTCTTCTTCTTCTCTTCTGTCTTCTCTTCTGTCTTCTTCTCTTTCGTCTTCTCTTCTGTCTTCATCTTCTCTTTCATCTTCTTCTGAATACCGAACTTGAACGTGATCGAGACACTTGCCAATCATGGAACGTGAATTTCATACGCCATCAAACTCAAACAACGTAGCAATATCAACACAGGTGATTAATGGGTTTCCTTCTTTGATCACTATATATATATATAGCTTCTGTTTGGTAACCGTTT